>NC_135478.1:78617091-78736909 GCF_052094955.1 Ictidomys tridecemlineatus | reverse complement strand
AAACTTTTCTGAGTGATATAACCTAAAACCATTATTGTGGCTTATGAACTACAAATAAGACAAATTCATAATAGTATTTCATCATAGAGAAATCCTTCACAGTCTATGTTGACAATACGAATTCTTTGTCCACCTGTACCTGGAATCTATTTTGCAGAACAACATTGTTTATATCCTCATAGCTCAATTCTATGAAAAATTCTTTGCCAAATTTTCAAAGTGGTACAGCAGAGAACCAAGATTTATCAAAATTCACCTGGCTTGAATGTGTTTCATATTGTATCAATATAGTCAATTACATTGTGAGCTGTGCCTATACAGAAACAGGTGGCAATATAGTGCCACCTACCGCAGTATGAACAAATCTCCTGAAAATCTTCTGCTGTCAAACAAAATTTAGAACCAGGAGGAAGACTGTGGGGGTCAACATCAGAGAAAAAATGGGTGGCATCTGATCTTCTGATCTCCCATTATTGCTAAACAGGTAGATCCAGGAATAAAGTGTATGTTTATTAATTTTAGAACATCTGTTCAGAACAAGGTTGAGATCAAAGAGCCTAAAATAACAACAACAACATCAAAAACAATTCCTATCCTTGACAAGGATCACCTAACACAGCTAATTCCCAGTCCAGATTTCCTAGTTCAACAACAGGTATCAGAATAAGTTCTTTAGTAGGATCCCATCTGTCTTAGAAAAACTCAAAATTTCTTTAATGATTAGCTCAAAAGCCACGCAGAGAACTGCACTTGCATTTTTCTTACTCTCACGGAGGTTGCCCAAGCCTCCCCTGCAGCCCTTGTGCAGCTGAGAAAGGGTCAGTGGGAGGCAACAGTGTTGCTGGATTGCCTGCTGGCCCTAGGCATCTCAGCCTTGCTGCTCCTAGCTACTGAAAGCGCTGTGGCGGCTGGTTTCCTCCAGATGGCGCTCGTTGCAGACATGCCCGGAACAGGCTGCCCATCCCTCCCCCACCAATCTCAGGGTTCCAAACACACTGGGGTCTAACTGGTTTTCAGCTACTGAGCTTGTATGGCCTTCAAGGAGTGATTGTAGTTGCTTTCAAGTATATAGATTAAAAATAAAGTGCTTTAATGTATATTTTCATGATATAATTTACAAATTTGCATGAATGTAAGACAAAAAATTCTTGCAAATTGTCAAGCTAATATTGAGTGTTATCTTTGTAGTATGTGAAGTTTGATGTCAATGTCTTACCAAATTATCTATTCTCTGACACTGCCTGTACCTGGGCATCAGAGATATATGTAAATTGGCAGGTCTGCAGTATAAGTTGGTTGGCTAGCTGGAATAAGATTTATTCCCAAGTATTTTTAAAATAGTTTTTGTTGTAAATGAATACATTTTATGTATTTGTATTTGGTGCTGAGGATCGAACCCAGTGCCTCATGCATGCTAGTTTAGTGCTCCACCACCCCAGTTTCTATTCTCAAATATTTGTGCGGCTATTGTGAATGAGATACTTTTCCTGATTTCTCTCTCTGCAGATGCATTACTGGAGAAGAGGAAAGCAATTAATTTATGTAAGCTGACCTTTTATCCTGCTACTTTGTTGAATTTGTTTATCAACTTTAGAAGTTTTCTGGTGGAGTTTTTTGGTACTTCTAAATATAGGATCGTGTCAACAGCAAACAGAGATAACTTGACTTGTTTTCCTATTTGTATCCCTTTAATTTCTTTCTTTTGCTGGATTATTCTGGTGATAGTTTCAAGGACTATAGTGTATAGTAATGATGAAAGTGGATACTCGGTCTTGTTATTGATTTTAGAGGAAATGTCTTCAGTTTTTATCCATAAGTATGATGTAGGCCTTGAATTTGTCATATATAGCCTTTACAGTATTGTAATAATTTCCTTCCATTCCTAGTGTTTTAAACACTAGGGTTTCTCCAGTATTTTCTTTTTTTTTTCAAATACACACAAATTTTATTCAAATGTACAGGTTCATAGAAGGCATTTCATGGGGGGAATTCTGACAGCAAATAATGACATCACATACATAACAGTAAACCCCACAAAGAGTTCTTACAAAGGGCCATCCTATAGAAAACTAGTGTGGGATGGTCTCCACAGATTCTGAAATTTACTTGAGGGAAATCCACACCAGATTTGTCAAGTTTGGATACATGGAGTTTTTCTTCAGAAGGGCACACAAAACTGTATTCCCTCATAGGGTCTGCTAACTCACAATATAAAATGTGTTCCACTGATCTATCAGAAAATTCTCGTATCAATAGATCATTCAAACATAAACGAGGTAATGACTATTCAGACCTAAAAATACTGCTAAATAAATAGACCTTCCCTATATATATGTAACATTTTATCCCCCACCAAAAATGAAATTCACTTTTCCCCCATTTCATTGAAACATTCTCCAAATTTCAGAATATTTTAGGACAAAGAGCAAATTTTAGCAAAAACAAAAGAATCAAACAATTCCTGAAAGTATTTCAAATAATATCTCAATGAAGTAAAATTATATGATGTGTCAAAATGCATTTTATCATCATGTATAATAAATTAGAACAATTTTCTTTTAAGTTTCAAAATAACAGTAGAAAGAGTTTTATTCCTAACTTCATGTCTTAAGTGCTTCTTTATATCATTAAAACTTGAAAATATTTTTAAATGAAATCAATAACAAGAAAAAAGCAGAAATCACTTTAAATCAGAGGTTGAATAATATAATTTTGAATAAAAATAGATCTTAGAAGAAATTGGGAGAAATAAAATAATTCTCAGAACAAATGAGATAAATATACACATATCAGAATCTCTGGGACACTAGAAAGACAGTTCTACTGGAAAGTTTATAGCATTTAGTGCTTATATGTTTAAAAAAAAAAACTCCCAGCAAAATAGTAATTTTACATTTGAAGGCTTTGAGAGAGCAAGAGCAAGCTAATTCCAAAATCAACAGAAGACAGAAAATAATGAATATAGGTACTAAAATTAGTGAATATAAAATTATAAAACAAAGAATTAATGATTCAAGGAGTTGTTTCTTTGAAAAATAAAAATATTTGAACTCCACCCTAACCAAAATAACTCTCAAGAAAAAGAGAAAGAAGACTCAATCTTACAAAGTTTGAGGGAGATATATATATATATACACACACACACACATACACACACACACAGAGAGATATTTTTGATCAGTAAAGGCTAATTTGAAAACTTTTATTTTAGTGAACTGAATAATCTATACAATAACAACAAATTTCTACCTACCTAACTTGAACTAAGAGGATATAGAAAACCTAAGCAGCAAATATAAAATGACAAGATTGAAGTTAGCCTTCATATATATATATATAAATACACTATACTGTCATGTATATTTAAAAGAACAATATAAATAAAAATAATTAAAAATAAAAATACTGAAGAAATAATAAGAAAACTTTTAGCAAAGATAAGCCAAGGACCAGATGCAGTCTCAGCTGAGTTCTATCACACTTTCAAAGAATAACTACGATCAACCCTCCTCAAATTACTCTATGAAATTGAAAGGGAAGAAACACTTCCAAATGTTTTTATTTTTTTCCCAATCTTATTCTTTTTTTACTTGTTCTCTCTAGTTGTACATGACAACAGAGTGTCTTTCAATTCATCATACACAAAATGGAGTGCAACATTTCAATTCATGATTTGAAATACACTATTCATGCAATCATACATGTACCTTGGGTAATGATGTCCACCTCATTCCACCATCTTTCCTACCCCCATAAACCCTCCCCTTTGCCCAATCCAGAGTTCCTCCATTCTTCCCATGCCCCTCTATCATAGATTGTCATCCACTAATCAGAGAAAACATTTTTGCCTTTAGATTTTTAGGGTTGTCTTATTTTGCTTAACATGATATTTTCTAATTCCATCCATTTACCTGCAAATGCCATGATTTTATTTTCTTTTATGCTGAGTAATATTTCATTCTGTATATAAATAACATTTTCTTTATCCATGTATCTATTGGTGGGCATCTAGGTTGGTTCCACAGTTTAGCTGTTGTGAATTCAGCTGCTATAAACATTGGTGTGGCTATAACTATAGTATGCTGATTTGTAAGTCCTTTGAGTACAGACCAAGGAAGGAGAGAGCCAGATCAAAAGGAGGTTCCATTTCAAGTTTTTTTGGTATATCCACATTGTTTTCCGAAGTGGTTGAACCAAGTTTCAATCCCACCAGGAATATAGGAATATATGGTGCAGCTTTTCCCCAAAATCTTCTCCAAAACTTGTTATTGCTTGTATTCTTGATAACTGCCATTCTGACTGGGGTGAGATGAAATCCTACAGTAGTTTTGATTTGCATTTTTCTAATTACTAAAGATGTTGAACACTTTTTTATATTTTTGTTGGTCACTTGTATATCTTCTTCTGAAGTTACTACTACTTTTGAACTTTGTCTTATCTTTTTGGAAAGTATATGGAATGCTTTGGGTTTGGTTCCTGTGGGGATTCTTCCCCACATGCTAAGAGATGGCACCGGGTACCCAGTGAGGGATTTCACAGACCTATGGGTCTTATAACTGGAGGACATACACTAGTTATAAACCAGGTCTCCTGGCTCTGTCCCTGGGCAGGCAAGACTTTGAACAAAGAGCTCTTTTCTTGCAGACACTCTTTTCTTGCACACGGCCATATCCACCAGAATGGAGTGGGGCTGGTGCTAAGATGGCAGTACCAGCCACCATGGGACATGGGAGCCTCCCTAGGCCACTGAGTTCCAGGCTCCATGGGTGACCTGGTAGCATCCTGCAACTTGTCCCTGGGGTCCTGAGGGATGTGGTCTGTGTCCTCTTCCCATCTGAACTGTGACACATGGTGGCATGTCCCAGGGCTACCATAAACACTGCCCTGTTCACTGTCCATCTCTGGCACCCTGGGCCCTGGAAAGTCCTCCTTCCCCATCTGATCAGGCAAACACACACCCTGGCCACCTTCTCCAGGCCTGGTCCACACACCTGCTGCCTCCTTTGAAATATGCTGGACACCTGTCACTGCCCATCTGTTGATATGCCTGGACTGAGAGGACCTATAAATACAGCATCCCTTCCACCAAGGGTCCCCAGTTTTGGTCCATTTGCCCACTCCATGCCCCACAAAGGGGCAGTGTCCAGACCTGCTTGGCCCTGTGGCATGTGCTTTCCGGTTTTCCCTCTGGACTCCTTTGACACAGGACACCGCCAGCTCCCATGGCAGCGTCCGAGTGCCGCAGAGAGCTGGTCTCGCTGGCCTTGGCTGCCGCGATCAGTGAACAAGCCCTCTGGCCCTGCCGGAAGGGTGTGGCCCTATCCATAGCGCAGGCTGGTCACCTGCAGGGCTGCCCGACCCCACACCAGGTGCTCCACCACACCGGCCCCTGCTCCTCGGTGCTCGCAGCACTCCAGCCAAATCCCTGCATCTGTCCGACTCACCTTCCAGCGGAGGCGGCCGGGGTCCAGCTGAGCTGTGAGCAACTCCAGGCCCGTGAGGGTGGTGTGGGCGTTGGCCCGAGACTCCGGTCCACAGTGCGGGGGGACAGGCCGGGTGGGCGCAGAGGGGTCCTTTTCCTTGTGGGTCTGCTTCTCCAGTATTTTCAACATGAATGGGTGATGGACTTTTTTGTATAGTTTTCTCGCATCACTTGGGATAATCACATGATTCTTATACTTAATAATCACATAATTCATGTGGTGAATGGCATTTATTGATTTGCATAAGTTGAACTACCCTTACATTCCTGGGATAAAATACACTTGATCATGTTGTACTATCTTTCTAAGTGATTTTAAATGTGGCATGTCAATTTGTTATTTTGGATTTTCACGTCAATTTTCATCAGGTATATTGGTCTGATATGTCTTTGTCTGGTTTTGGTTTCAGGGAGACATTGGCTTATAGAGTGACATTTGACAGTGTTCCTTCCTTTTCTATTTCATCGAAAATTTTGATGAGAAATGGCATTAGTTCTTTTTTAAAAGTCTCACAGAACTCAGCTGAGAATCCACCTGGTCCTAGGTTTTCTTTGTTAGAAAGCTTTAATTGCTGCTTCAATTATATTGCTTCATCTTGGTCTGTTCAAATTTTCCAGATACTCATGATTCATTTTGGGTCAGTCATATGTGTCTCAGCATTTGGCAATATATTCTAGATTTTCTAATTTATTGATATAAGTTTTCACAACAGTTTCTAATGATCCTCTGAATTTCAGAATTGTCTGTGGTGATATCTCCTTTTTCATCTATGATTGTGTTGATTTGACTCTTTCTATTTCTTTTAGTTAATTTGGCTAAGAGTTTATCAGTCTTATCTTCTAAAAGGACCAAAAATCTCATTGATATTTGGTAGTTTTACACTTTCATTAATTCTATTATGAAGTCAGTGTTAGTATAAGTATTCCAGGAAGAATAAAGAGATTCTTGGCCACCAATATCCGACATTAGGAAATGTACATCATTAATCACTATCTCTTCTACCTTACTGCCTACTGTAGAGTATATATGTACTATTTTATTCATATAAAATTATTAAAGGTGGATCTCACTATTGAAGTATGCTTTCCCCCTTCATATCAATGTAAACCCTTACTTCCCACTATTTTTACTATTTTTAAAAGTCTGCTTTATTTTTTTTTTCAGTTATTCTACCAGATATTTCCCCAGGAAATAGATGAGAATTAGCAATTAAAAATCAAGAAGTCACTGAATACCACGCTGAAAAGATGATATTTGAGCAAACTTTGAATGTTAAATTTAAAAAAATGGCAAACACTTACTTGAGTTGTACCGATTCTTGTTTACTTTTTCTACTCTTTTTGAGTTAAAATGTGTCAAACATTGTTAAATCACACTTATGGCTTCTGTTGTCTTCTTCTTATGCAAGAGACCAAGTGACTATTATACTTCTTATGCAGTGTGACCATTTTAAAGCTAAACTTCTCCTGTAACCATATTTTGACACCACAGCCAAAAAGAGAATAAGTGAAATGGAAGCTCAGACAATAGAAAATGAAGATTGAAAACTGGCCTTTGTCTTCCAAATTTATCATATAAACTAAAAAATATTTATTTGAAGGAAATTGATTAGATATTTTTCCTCCACATCTTTAATCACACACAAAAAAAGACTTCCCCTTGACATGGAGCAAAGCTAAAGAAATTATAAAAATATTGAAAAACTAACATCCTTTTGTCAGTAAGAGCTTATGTTCTATGATGTTTTCAAATGTTTCAAGAAACTATGGTTTACATTAATATTGTAAGAGTTAAGTATCTTTTTTAATGTAGTATAATTTTCTTCTTTAAAAAGTTTAAGGAGAACCTATAATTTTGAAAATAAAAAAAGAAAGTTTTTATAGATGCTAGTTTCCCCCGCATTGTCCAAACCTACAGTGATAATTTTGTTATCCTGCTTAGTGAATAGCCTCCATATCCTGGTTTAGAGAATTCCCATCTTGTGCAGTTGACCCCATCCAGCTACTTGGGCCACATGGCCTGGCCGCCCCTGGATTAGGCTAAAAAATACAGAGAAGCATTTGAGCATCTGCTTCTGTTGCTTTTGCCATTCTCAACCTGATCACTGGTCCTCTTCCAGGGAACCAAGGGCAGGCTAACACCCAGGGCACTCTGCTCTGAGCAAGGCCCCATTGCTGGTGCCACGTGCTCCTGGACATTGCCACCACTTTACCACGAATTTTATGGGCCCCCAGTCCTCCCCTAGCTCCTTTTGGGTGACTGAAGTCTGAATTTTCTCCTTGTTCCTAAGGTTTGGGAAATTTTCTGAGCATTTTATTGAAAAATTTGTGCACTCCTTTAGTTTTTTGAAAACACCAAAGATTCTTAGATTTGGTCTCTTAATGTTATCTCAGATTTCTTCAATATTCTGGTCAGGGTTACTTAGTATCTTTTCTTTATTTTTGACTCTATGTTCAGTATTATATACTTTATCTTCAAAGCCTGACATTCTGCCTTCAAAAATGATTTATTGAGTCTTTAATTTCCAGGATTTCCATTTGGTCCTTTTTAAGAATCTCTCTTTTTATTGAAATGATCATTCACTTCCTGTATTTCATCTCAAGTTCATTCTTTAAATCTTTTAAGTCACTGAACATTTTAAGTACAAACTTTCTAAATTCTTTCTTCATCATATCCTTAACTGTGATGTCAATGGGATCAGTTGTTGATCAGTGTTGTGAGCTATTTGGAGATTGTTTGATACTTTACTTTTTCACTTATATGTCTGTTCATCTTCTGGGATGATTATTGCTTCTACTTTTATACAAGGAACTATTTCATGAGCTGCTTTCTCTTAAGAGAACCTGGTTGGGAGAATATCCATTTGTTCATACTTACTACACTCAATGTGTGTCCTCTTCTCTTCTCACCATCAGCACCACATGAGAGAGTGGTATAAACATTAAACTCTGTTTATACAAGCACTTCAGAACAAACCATATACTAATCAACCTTATGAGAAACAAAAACTAGTTAAAACTGTTTTTTCACAGTTCCCAAGTATAAAATCATAGTAATGATCTGGAAGTTGTTGAGAAATTAATTACTAAAGATTGCAACATTACTATTATATTACATAGTGAAGAAGAGGGGAGTATAGATGAATTGCAGAGGGTGGGGCAGGGAAGAAGAGATAGAAAAATATCAACCAAGAGAAAAAAACATGCTGGTTGCCATTCTCCTAGCCAAAAAGATGCTGATCTCACCCACTGTTCTCTGAAGATCAGACCCCAGGATAACTACTCAGAAGTATTCTTTATAAAAATGTATCTACCTTGCTTCAGATGGTAATACACATTTATATGACCTCTGTTTCAGAATACTGTTATACAAAAACGATCATGAATATTTCTTATAAGAGCTTGTTGCACTGGAACAAAGAGCACCTGGGTCATGCAGGTGTCCTCCTACCTGCATGTGCTTCAATCTCCTGATAATCCCAATGACCTCCAGGCCCTCCTGAGCACAGAGTCCATCTAAGAAGTCACAGTCTTGGAAGCATTTGTCAACAGAAGCTAGGAGACCACACCATGAAGAATCATCCTAGGGGCTGAGGGTGAGTGTGAAGGGCTGTCCCTCCTTTCCCTGTCCCCTGTGGATAAGTGCTGCTTATCAAAAATCTCCTCCAGAATCAGCCTGCAGCTAAGGATAATTTGCATGATGGACAGAAATCTCTTAGATTGGAACAAGAGAAGACGTGACAAGCCAGCCCAGCCGAGACCTCAGGATGCAGACTCAGGGGAACCTCCACCCTGGTCTGCACACCCCTCCTTCTCGAGCTTCTCTATTACTGCACAAGTTCTTCCTCAAGGGACCGACCCATGGAGCCCAGAGTTCTGGGATCAACCTGGAGCTGGCTCTCAGCTCAGCATGGCTTTGCCTTTGGGGGGCAGGATCCTCAGGATTTTAGATCCACACTTGCTTACTGGTTGCTGTGAGTCTGAGGGGCCATAGCTGCCAGAAGAGAGGGGCTGCTGCTCACATGGTCAATGACACCACCCTCCAGTCAGCCCATGAGACACTGGACTTACACTGAAGGGAGGGGGCTACCAGAAAGCCAAGAGCATCCTTGAAGTGAGCCTGGACTAGGCAGGCAGAAAATCCTTTGGAAATCTTTCTCAATGTTAATCCCACCTCTCCTTTTCTCTCTGTGGAGTCACCTTGGCCTCCTCTGACCTGACTCAGCCATCCTCAGTATCTGGCCATCAGTAAGAGAGCTAGTAACACTGCTCTAAAGGCAAATTGGGGCATAAGTATGGACATTAGTACCAGCAGAAACCATACCAGGCTCCTTTACTTGTCAATTATGATGATAGCAAATGACATACACTATCCTTGGTCTGATTTCAGGTTTCAACATGGAAAACCCAGCCACCTGTCCACCAGCAGGAATCAGGTCACAGATGAGACTACTTCTGTACCACAGCACATGGCAGTAGGAGCAGCTGGCAGTGACTCATGGTGACACAGAAGGGTATGTGGGACAGGAAACACCTGCCCAGTGTTATTCTGTGTACCACCCACTGAGCCACGGGCATGATCTTGGTCTCCACTCACTCAGCTGGTTTCCCACTACATCTAAGCTATGGAATTAGAGTGGAGATACTGACTGGAAATTGAGTTATCCCAATGGATTTGTTAAAGCCAGGTGAGGTGGTACATGCCTGTAACCCCAGTAAACCAGGAGACAGAGGCAGGTGGATTCCAAATTTAAAGCCAGCCTCAGTAACTTAGGGAGGCCCTAAGCGACTTATAAAGACCCTATTTCTAAATGAAAAATTAAAAGAAGGGCTGAATTTGTTGCTCAGGGGTGAAACCGCCCTGGGTTCACACTGCAGTACCAAAAGAAAAAGAAAAAAATTTTTTTTTGATTTTAAATTGAAAGTCATATCACTTCCATCCATAACCATGAAGCAAATAGTTCACAGTTTTCTGGATGGACAGTGTCTCTAGAGAACCTGGTTTCTGCATTAGACACTCACACTCTCTTCCCTGCATTTGAACAGAGTGTGTCAGGAAAAGGACCTCCTTTGACAGGTTGGCCTTGACTGAGAAAACAAAAGATTGTGAGCCTGTAGGATGTCATGGACAGCATGACACATGCTGACCTGACCAAAGCAGTTCTCAGTGTCTGAGGACAAGTTTGTCCAACAGCTCATACAATTAAGAAGTGTGCACATGGGACTTAGGGGAGGGCAAGGACTACCATATTCTTACACCCAAGAAGAAATGCTCACATGCCTCCTAAATCTGATCAAAACTAAACTTTGTGTAGCATAAAAGCAAGTACATGTTTGTTCTTGTGGAGATACATTCTGGGACAGTGATATAGATAATTTCATAGTGTACTCCCCTAGGAGGAGGGAAAAATGGCACCAAATGAAGCAAAGACAGGTCCATGAAAGAGATCAAGAAACCAGAATGTGTGAATGATCATGGGTTTCAGCCCTAATCTATGGCTAGCCTTTCAATACTATTAAATTTTTAAAAATTGGTTCCAATTAGTTTTACATAACAGGAGAATACATTTTGACACTTTGTACACAAATGGAGCACAACTTCTCGTTCCTCTGGATATACCTGGTGCAGAGACACACCAGTAACAAAATCATTAATGTTTACAAGGTAATAATGTCTGTCTTATTCCACCATCCTTCCCAGCTCCACACCCCCTCCACTCTCCTCCCCCTATCCAAAGTTACTTCATTCTTTCCTCCCACTCCCTCTTAAGAGATCAGCATCCACTTATCAGAGAAAACATTTGGCTTTTGTTCTTCTATTTCAACATAGTTCTTGAAACACTGGGCAGAGCAATTAGACAGATGGAAGAAATTAAAGGGATATTTATATGAAAAAAAGAACTTAAATTAGCACTATTAGCTGACAATATGATCCTATATTAGAAGACCCAAAAAGCTGCACGAGAAAACTTCTAGAACTAGTAAATGAATTCAGCAAAATAGCAGAATATAAAATCAACACCCATAAGTCAAAGGCACTTCTGTATACCAGCGACAAATCCTCTGAGATTGAAATGAGGAAAACTACCCTATTTGTATAAACTTCAAAATAAAATAAGATGATTGGGAATCAAAGAAAAAAGTAAAAGACGTATACAATGAAAACTACAGAACCCTAAAGAAAGAAATCATAGAACATCTTAGAATACAGAAATATCTATCTTGCTCTTGGACAGAAAGAATTAACATTATCCAAAAGAATTGCCTTATTTTGCTTACCATGATATTCTTCAGCTCCATCCATTTTCAAGCAAATGCCATAATTTCATTCTTCTCCAATGCTGAGTAATATTGCATTGCATATATTTGCTATATCTTCTTTATCGATCATTGTTGAAGGGAACCTAGGTTGATTCCATAGTTTAGCTATTGTGAATTGACCTGATATAAACATTGGTGGGGCTGCATTACTGAGGTATGCTGATTTTATGTCGTTTTGTATAAACCAAGGAGTGAGAAAGCTAGGTGAAATGGTAGTTCCATTTCAAGTTTTCTGAGGAATCCCCATACATCTTTTCATAATGGTTGCACCTAATTAACTAAAAAAACTTAACACAAAAAGAAAAACGAAACAAAACAAACAAACAAAACCAAATAACCCAAACAATAATTAGCTAAAGAACTAGACACGTCACAGAAGAAATACAATTGATTAAAAGTATATGAAAAAAATCCAATGTCTCTAGCAATTAAATAAATGTAAATCAAAACATTCTAAGATTTCATCTCACTCCATTCAGAATGGCAATCATGGAGAATATAAGCAACAATAATTGTTGGTGAGGATATGAGGGGAAAGGGTATGATGATCAGTTTTTGATAATAAAACAACTTGCGTGGGTGAAAATTGAGAGCTCAATGCAGCCAGTGTTTCTCTGGACAACTGTTTTTCAAGAATGTCCTGAAGTAAAGATTTACTTAGGTAGTATTTACTCCTGCATCCTCCTGAACACAAGTGTCTGGCTGACACAGATGGCCTCAGACCTCAGCACCAAACACACTCACTATGGGATGACAGTGATCATGAGACAGGGAGGAGGATGTGAGGTTTCCACAGTGAAACATACACATAATCATGAGCAAGGCTGAGAGGGGCTGGGTCAGCCATCCCAGTTCTGTAGGTTTTATCCACATTTGGATGAAAAGGGCATTGTGAAGGAGCCCTCAGTGGACTGCTGGTGTGGGGTACAGACTGGGTGAATGGCTCCCCCAATCAGGTCAATGGCTGCCTGAGCTGGAGTGTGATCCTCCCTGCAGGAGCTCCTTGTCTGGAGCATGTTCAGGCTCTTTCCACCCTCTGCAGGGCCTCTCCTCTCCCACCATTCTCACCCCTTTCTGCACCTCATGGGTCTCCACTCCATGGCGTCCTGTCTCAATCCCTCCCCTCTGTACACCCAGGCCTCTCCCTCTGCACCTTGCCAGACCCTGCAGAGGAGACTAGGCCCAGAAATATGGCCAGAAGATTCTCTGAACCCTGCTGCAGGCCAGCAATAGGGGCACCACAGCAAACATTCCCAGAGGTTCTCAGCCTCCTCCAGAGTCAGGTAGATAACAGGAGACTGGCCTGAGCACCCTGGTGGCCATCTCCTATGCCCTAGACCAACCTATCAGGACCTCCAAGTCAGCCCCAGGACCACCAGAGGTTGGTGGACGCCTGCAGATTTAAATACCTGACTTCACCTGCCCAAATATCTACATACCTAAAGATCCTTTGTCACCAAATTGATACTATCTGGCTCCATCCTCATCCTTCATGGAAAATGAACAATTTACTATACAAATGAAAACTAGGATCACAATCTAAACATTGGGAAAAGAGTATCATTCATTCATTCACTGAAATGCTTGTAAAGAGCTTTAAGTTTCACAATGACTGACCAATATTAAACACAGGCAGTAGTAAAAGAGAAAAACTGAAGTTTGTGGATAACATGTGCAAGTGGCCAGGCAGGGGGATCAGCAGGGGAGTCAGGTCTGTCAGCTGCAGGATCAGGTGGAGGAGTGAGCAGTGCGAGGTGGCTTGCTGGGCTTTGGCCTCTAAGCTGCAATGGCTGTGTGAGGAGCATGATGATGCTACCTCTCAGCTGAGCTTCACTCAGGTTGCCTTGCAGCAGGTGATGGATGAGCATGAAGTACTATGTGAGAGGCTATTTCAGGCTGAGAGGTCAGCATTGGTAGGTCAGCATTGCCCCCAAAGTTTGTACCTGTTATGGGAGCCCAAAAGCATGGTGCTGTGGCATGGCCCCTGAAAGGAGAGGAGCAGGCAGAGGAGGTGGCACCTGGAGCACAAGGCATGCCACATTTGGAAGCCCAGATGCCAGCCCCAGCATCTTTGCTTTGTGTGCCAGGACACCCATGTCTTTAGTCCCAGGCAATGCAACCCCATGTGCAAATGTCTGTACTCTACATTCAGTGCCAATCCCAGTGGGGTTCCCATACTCCTCTACAAGCCTCTGTAATAATGAAATCAGGATCAGCAGGAGCAACAGCCACAGCACTGGCAGCAGTTGCACCACAATTGCTTCCTGTAGTGACCTATCCACCTCGCTTGTGGGCTCCAGTGGGGTGCCAGGAGGGAATGGGTCCTCAATGTGTCCAGAGTTACTGGTGTGACCAGAGTTGCCTGAGTTGCTGGGGCCAGGATAAATATCCTGAGAACCTCCCAGGTAGATGCAACCTGGGAGATAAAAAAAAAAAAAAACTCCTATGCAAAAAGAAGGTCCTGAAAGTCCCCAGAGAATGACTTCCTTGAGGGGAAGCATAAGTCAAAGCCAGAAAGAGGGTCAGGAGAGGCCCCAGGGGAGAGACCCCATGTGGGAGAGCATTAGTCTTAGCCTGCTGCTTTTAATTAAAAAAGAATGTCATTGGGATTTTAATAGGAATTGCATGAAATCTTTGTAAATGTTTTGGTATTATGACCATTTTGGCTATATTAATTCTGCCTATCCAAGAGCATGAGAAATCTTCCCATCTTCTAAGATCTTTTTCAATTACTTTCTTTGGTATTGTTTAATTTTTATTGTAGAGGTCTTTCACCTCTTTTTTTAGGTTGATTCCCAAGTTTTTTTTGTTGTTGTTATTGTTATTGTTTGTTTGTTTGTTGGGTTTTGCTTTGTGTTGAGGTGAGAGTGAATGAGGAGGTTTTCCTAATTTCTCTTGCTGTAGATTCATTGCTTATGTATAGAAATGCATGTTTTATGGGTATTGATTTTATGTCCTAATTTGCTGAATATATGTATTGGTTCTAGATGTTTTCTGGGGAATTTTTTTGGATCTTCTAAATATAGAAGTATGTCATAAGCAAATAGTGAAAATTTGAGTTCTTTTTTCTATTCATATCCCTTTAATTTCTTTCATCTGTCTGATTCCTCTGACTTGAGTTTAAAGAATATATTGAATAGAAGGGATGAAAGAGGACATCCCAGCCTTGCTTGAGTTTCATTAGAGAAAATGCTTTCTGTTTTTCTCATTTAGAATGATGTTGGCCTTGGGCTTAGCACAGAGAGTGTTTACAATGTGGAGGTATTGCATACCTTGTTTGTTTAGAGCTCATCATGGGCATCTTCAAGCATGACCTCTTGTGGTATGAGATGACAGGGTCAGGTGATAAGCAAAAAAAAAAAACAGATTCATCATCAGGAGTCATGGAAGAAGAAGATTAATTCAAATGACTGGATTAGATCCTACTAAATAGAAAAGAGTTTTGTTTTCAAATTTCAAATAAGGGGGATGTAATCTTGAAATCCCACCAGAAAATCTCTCCAATTATTAAAATACAATTCTTTGTGTATATTTTCATTCTGAATCAAAAAGAAGTTTTAAATTTTTCTGTCTAAAAATGTCTGGAGATTCAGAAAGATTGAGACATCTGTAGGTTTGGCATTCAAAGCAGAAATGGAATCTATTTCCATTCTCAAAATCATAGCTATGCCTCCCTTTAAATCCATAATTATATGATCAAAATATTTGAAGAGCAAAATCCTTTTTTCTGAATTAACATATTTTTATAAATACAGAATATTAATGTATGGGTCTAGGTTTCAGTTTTTAAAGCAATAATCACACACTCTCCAATAACACATTTGGACATGAAAATACACTTACTAAGAGACTAGTTGCAGCTCGGAATGTGGCATGTGCTCACAATGAAAGTTCCATGTTGACCAGTCACCATGGTAATGTGGGATACATATCTTACCTTCCATTTCCACTCAGTTGATCTAGTGAGTGAGTTGGTATCAGAGTTGGAGAAGAGTAGGGAGGTTTTGAGTTCCTGGTCGGCCATGGGAAATCTAAACTGCTGTGGGGAAGGTATGTTTTCAGTGATATTTTTAAGTCTGTTTCTTTAAAGGGCAGTTAACATATACTGAATATATTTTTCTCTTGATTTTTTTCATCTCTGACCCTGAATGTTCTCTCCTAAGATTTAAGTATTTGATAATATTGTTTTATCACTCAATTCATATATTTGCTTGTACTATTGACCTGGTTATTGAAAATGTTTTTCTAAATTTAGAAAAATGAACCATTACTAATGCTAATATCATGTGTGCTCTTAAAATAAATAAATAAATAGGGGGAGAACATCTACCTTGCTTTCATGAGGTGAAGAAATAAAGTGAGAGAGAGTATATGGATGCTAAGTAAGGCAATATATGTCCCATGAAAGTGCAATTAGAGGCCATACTCAATTGAATGTATATGAAGATCTAAACATAATATTAGAGAAGTCTAAATTAAGACATTTGTAGAAAGGAAAGAGGAGTGAGATTTTAGGGAAAGTTTCCAAGTGGTTGATGACTACAGGATCCCTGATGTTCGGGGGCTACTGGGAAGGAGGCAGAAAGGACAGTGCTGTGAGGTCAAAGGAGGGTCATCTGATAATGGAGGGAATGAGGATCTCAGGGATCTTCAAGGAGGATCCATTGGTGGAGGTTCACAGGTTGTAGTTACTGGTGGATCCATGTAGGCAGATAAGTGTGGCCTCTGGCCCTGCAGGATCTAGGAAGAGGTGTGGAAGCCCAGGAGAAGGAATATGCCAGATCAGAGCTGGTGAATCTACAGCAACCACGTTTTCAACCAGGCCTTGTCTGGATGCTCAGGTGATGGCCAGAATATTAGTCTGCAGACATGGGAGCAGGCCAGATTTTGAAATGGAAACACCAAAGCATCATTCCAGGGTATCTGTTTCCCTCCATTAATTCACATTAACAAGCCATACAGGTGAGAAAAGCACAGGGAAACTTCATTCTTGGAACATCCATCAAGTGGCAGTTGTGCCAAGAATGAAGTGGCAGTTGGTTTAGAATGTCCTAAGTTCTCAAACAGTTTGTGAACCCTACAGAGCCCTGATGATATGGAACATCAACTACTCATGAGGATGGCTCACTGAGAGGCAGCTGGCAGTGAGCAGACCCTGGGAGTGGGTGGCTACAAGTGTGTACTCTACTCTTGACCTTCAGATAGGCTTCATTTGCATGAAATCATCATTTTTTAAGTCAGTAATTTTGATGAAGAGGCAGAAGCCTGGGTTATGACTGAAACATTTCTCTTAGTATAATTCAACCTTCTGCTACTGAATCCTCATACTAAAGAGGCTTCAGGGGAGGAGTATTTGAGAAAGTCTGAGAAGAGTTATGGGTTCCTGGTTCTAGGGAATCCACTAGAGGACTCAATTGCTCAGGAATCTCTGGTCCCAGGTAAATAGCTACATTCCTGTCCCACATCCACTGCTCATCACTGTTGTGAATCTAGGCAAGTCACATAAAATCTCCAAATTACAAACACCTAAACTCAAAATTGTGGTGGACAGACTCTGTTTCACCCATCCCTTCAGGTTGACATATGGTCCCAGGAGGTCATAGATATTCTCCATGAGCTTTACAGATATCCATCTGTAAAGAATGAGGAATAGATTTTCTTCACCCGTTGCTCTGGAGGATGACCTCTGTTTCACACCTCTCTATTCAAACACTGTCAATGATTGGGCTTTTTTTCGCACACATTAGTGAAGTGTCCTATTTAATGACAGGACACATTAGCACCCATATAAAGCACCAGTTCTCTTAAGGATGCATGGATGTAATTATTGTCAGCCTTACACCATTACATGGATCAGATGCACACTTTTTGCAAACAATTGAGAAACAGAGGGGTTTATTTAACTGCACAGGTATGTAATTTTTGAGGTAGGATTTGAACAAAAGCCGCATAACCACAGCCTCGGCTTATGGTCACTGTTTCCTCTGCCTTTCTATGATTCCACCTTAGTAATTGTGTTTGTGCATATAATATTTTGTTGGGTTTTAGAGCCCACACATTGCAATTTCATCCTAAAGCTCAATCTGTCATAGGTGCTTTGCTGCCCCAATGGTGAAAAATGAGTTCAGTAGTGTGAAATCTAAGAACATTCACATCCCTCCTTCAAATTTTATTAAACATAGATTTTGTTATATTTTAAAATTTGTATTAGTTATTTATACACATTTATTTATTTATTTATTTATTTATTTATTTAAATGTGGTGCTGACAATCACACTCTGTGCCTCACCCATGCTAGGCAAGCACTCTCCAAATGAGCTACAACCCCAGACCCAGATTTTGTGATATTTAACTCTGCTCAATGACTGCAAAAATACATCAGAACTTTTTTCTAATATTCAATTGTAACATTGTCTCCCCCACTGTACTAATATTCTACTCTCACTTTCTATGCCATCAATTTTTCAGTCTCCATGAAAGAGTGATATTTTGCAAGCATTTGTCCTTCTGTGCCTGACCTATTTCACTTAATGAAATTATCAACTTTGTTGATGAAAATGACAGAGTTCTTCTCACTGGGAAAAAAAATACAAGAAATATTTAAGATGCTGGGCATGCTCTTTGTGTATAATATATACTTGAATTCAAAGCTCAAATTATACCCCCAGATATTTACAATTATCCCTTAAAAATTAAAACTGTTTGAATCATTATTTGAATTACTAATGATGACCCATTGCTTTTCTTGCTAGTACGTTGTCAACAGCTAAATCTGTTTTATCCCATTTCCCAGGCTCTTGCCTCCCACGTGAGCACCGGAAAACATCAAAGCACACAGAAGGGATCCACAGGCCTTGGTCCAGAGGGGCCCACCTGTTGCCCCCGAACATCCTTGTGCCCAAGGAAAAGTCCAAAAAAGGTACCTTGGAAATCTTGTCATTGTGTCCGCTCTGCAATAATGATTCTAGTTTATATAGAGTTCCAATTTTTTTTGTTTGATGTGTACAAAATGATGTGCTTTGAGTCATTCAACAGTGCTGCAGGTCCAGAAGTAAAGATCTAGTTACCATTTAATTGTGTGCACTTGATTCATTCAACTGTTGATGGACACTTGGATTGATCTTAAATATATTTATGGCGAATGCTACAAACATTGAAGTGATTGTATCACTATATTATGCTGACTTGCAGTTCTAGAGAATAAGCAAAGAGGAATGTAATAGCTGAGGCTTGTGTGTTTCATTCTTGGATTTTTCATGAATCCCCACATTGGTTTCCAGAGTTGTCCTAATAATTTACAGTCTCACCAGCATTGTGTCGGTGTACACTATTTCTCCTATCCTTGCCAGTATTTCTATGGGTATCCAGTTTTCCCAACACCATTTGTTTAAAACATGATGTCCTCTCCAACATATTTTGGTGCCCTTGTCTCAGGGATCAGGTGGCTGTAAGTATCAGGTGGGTTGTCTCTGTGTGGTATATTCTATTTCGTGGATCTTCATATCTATTTTCAGTTCAATACCATACTGTTTTTGCTACTCATCTCTATAGTATAATTTAAAATTGGGTATTGTGATGGCTTTCAAAATAGTTTTTCTTGCTCAGATATGCTTTGGTAAATTGTTGTTGTTGTTGTTATTATCCCAAGTGAATTTCCGTGTTTTTTTTCAATACTGTAAGGAACATTATTGGTAGTTTGAAGGGGATTGTATTGAATTCATTGAATCTGTATATTGCTGTTGATAGTATGGCCACATTGACAATATTAATTCTGGCTATCCAAGAACACAGAAGTTCTTTGCACCTTTTGAGATCAACTTCCATTTTTTTCCAGTTTTCTATAGTTTTCATTGTGGACATCTTACACCCTCTAGGGTATATTCATTCTCGGGGGCTTTTTCAAATTATTGTAAAAGGGATAGTTTTTGGAATTTTATATCAGGGCCATCAATGTTGGAATATAGTAATGCTATTGATTTATGAGTGCTGATACATTGCTAAATTCACCAGGTCTAGAATTCTTCTGGTGAAACTTCTTGGCACCATCAACTTGGCTGTGTCAAGAAGGCTTCTGCTTTGCTCTCTGGGGACAGTGGGAATCACAGAGCTTCTTTCTTGCACCAGTGAACAGTGCAAAGAAGTCTCTTCTTCAGCCAAGTAAATGCTGCCTCTCTGACCTCAGGATTTTCAACTAAATCTGTCTATTTTGTTTCTGTGTATGTTCCCTCCCTATGTGATCTAGCAGTGCCACTATTCCTGCTGCTATAGCAGGTGCTGCTTCTGCCACCACCAGCTTAGATCCCAAGTATTTTGTTTTTTGGGGGGTTCCTTATTTAATGTACCCAAGTTTCTGATTCTCTAAGACTCCCTGAGTGTCCACTCTTGAGTTTTAGTGAAACCCCTCTTTTGCCCACCTGAGAGGAAGGACTATTCGCACTGTTTACATTACAGGTTGTGGAGCTGCAAGAAATAAAGGTTCTCTCTACCTTAAATTGGTTTCCATTTTGCAATGCATTATTTTTTTTACTTAATTTTCTGACTTTATATGCCTCTGATTTTTCTCCATTCACTATTAAGTTTTAGTGAGTTCCTTTAGTTTCCCCCCTCACTGAGAAGCAGTCTTCCTGCCTTATAAGTCTGGGTGCATCCTTCCTCCAATCTGCCAATTTCCCTTTTCCTGAAAGCAAATTTGCACAATATCTGAAGACACCAAGGAATGTTTAAGGCCAAAATATACTCTTATCTTGATGAATAACTCAGGTGAACTTGAAAACAGATTTTATTCTCTCATGGTTTTGTGAAGTATTTGTACAAATGCCAATTAGATCAATGTGAATGATAATGGTGTTGGTAAATTCCTAGGGTTTCCAAATCTAAATACCAGCTTTCTTGGGTTGAACTATTGCAACTATACTATCTTAGAGGTCTATTCCCTAGAAATCCCACATTGACCTGTTAGCAGAAACATACTACTTCTGAAAACTTTAGGGAAGAATTTTTCCTGCCCATTCTTAACTTCTACTGGTTTGGTGGCCATCATTTTTCTGCTTGGTTTTCAACTGCAGCACTTTACTCTCTGCTTCCATCATCACATGGCATTAGTCTCTCATGAATGTGCCCCATCTTCTTATGAGAACAGATGCCCTATTTGGAGAATAGGTCCACCCTGCTCCAAGATGATACCTTTAATTGCTATGATCACAATGACTCTCTTTTCAAACCCAGTAAAATTTGGAGGTACTGGAGTTAGAACTTAAACATGTATTGGGGTGGAAGTAATATGACCCACAACAGAGTTGACTGATTCAAGAGTATACTTTTTCTTTTCTTCCTGATGGATCTGTAAAGTGTTATGAAGGAATGCTGAAACTACTAGTGTATCCATAGAATATTTCATTTCTCATTGTAGTTCCTTCCATTTATTCCGAATTTTTAATTTTTGTTTCCTGGTATGCTCCTTCTCTTGCCATTCAGAAACAATCCTATTCCAGCAGCAATGGAGCCTGTGTGTGTTAAACAATCATCTCCATACACGCTAGATCCATGTCCACAGTAAGGAAGCCTCTGGAGTAATTCAACATCAAACCAATGTACTGACAATGACCCTGTATTTCCCTAGATTGCAATCAGGTCATCATGCAAGTAGCATCAATGGATTTGGGAGGAGACCAAATAAATTATATAGCTGAGGTAATGTGACCCTTCTTTGTCTAAGATATAATTGTTGTTCTGTTCCTTTTACTTCAAATTCCTGCATGAAAATATGACAGTGTTCATTATAGGTGACTCATAGGTGGTGGAATTACAACTGCTCATCTATTCCCTGTGAGAATGATTCAAGATGACATTCACATATGAGAACAACCATTGTCAAATGATTGTAGTGAGCATTTTCCTCAGTGGCACTTTTCCTTGGTAGAAAATGAATTTTGTGCATGTCATCAAATTGTACCTGAGAAATCCCTCATGCAAAGCTCAAGTCTTTTCACAAGTTCCCTCTCTGCCTTACTTTGTGATCTGTGCCCCAACTGCTGTTTCCCATCTAGTTATTTAATGTCACCACAGCCAACAGTAGACTTGTGAAAATGATCTCCTGCTCACACTGTCTTCCTTTCTGTAACTACAGGTAGCCTCTGCAGCAAATGAGAAATGTAAGTATTCTCAACTCCCTAACATGCTGAGGAAAACCTCTATACTTAGATAGGTCAGACATTCCTTCCTGTTTCTATGTAAACATTTATCTTGGATTTAGATTTCTTTTGGAAATGAGGATTGGCATGTGCTGACAAAGCGAAAAACCAGTGAAGGATTATGGCCATCTACCATGATCCTAAAACAGCTGTCTTTTTCGTAGTGTGCATTTAGGTGAATGAAGGTGGAGAGGCATCTCTGAGCATGTCCTTGTGTAATAATTGTGTATGCATTTGTGAAGCTGTGGGAGCTTCCTCAGAAATTCTGTTCTAACATGCCCAGTACAAAATTCCATTTTTTAAAACTAAAAACCCACACTAATGCATGATTTCTATGATACAATTCCTTCACATTTTATGACGCCCAGATATTAAATTCTTGTTACTAGGCCTGCTCTGTAGATAGAGATGATGCTGAGTCAAAAGATCCAGGTTCCTGAGTATGCAAGTTATAGAAGATATAAGAATTCAGAAAATTGTCCTGACGGTAATGCTTTGGAAAGGGAAATGTATTCATCATTTAGTGATATATCACACTCCAGGTTATTCCAATATATTATTCTACTCATAGCTCCTACAGAGATGTGAAATATTTTCCATACTTTTAAAATGGCCTCAGTGGTCATCTCTAGAAAGATATACACCTAGGGGTACAAAATTTCAAAAGTACATATCACACGTGGTTCTAGTCTAGCTGGAAAACCAAAGGCTCTGCTTCCCATTCATTCTTGTTCTTTTTTTGCTGTGTATTTTCACTGCTCTCCATATCAAGAAATGCCCTGAACAATTCACAAGCAATAAGTTGTATAATAATAGTCATTCTGTATCCTCCTAGTTCCCCCAAATGGCATGATGGAGTTAATTTCTGGAGAAAGGATGGGTCAGGAATCCCCATCAAAAGCCATGGTAAGTTTGCTTATCTTCCTCTGAAATCCAAGTGTTGCTTTTTAGTTTCTCTTTCCCTTGTAATATCATATGATTTCTTGGAGATGATATAAACAATTTTCTGAGTGTGCAGATTTTCATGGGGGTGTCTATGGCCAACTGAGACCACACTGAAGGCAACATTAATGAGAAAGAATATCAGCAACACACTGTATGATAACAAGCTCTGTGTCTGGCTGTGGTTTCCCTCCTGGATATTGAATTCCTTATTTATCACCTAATCTAGGCCTGTAACACAAATTCCCCTATAGAACCTTGTGTCATTTGATGAATGCACATTTGCTTTGTCCTTGCCTTTGAGTTCCCTTGACTTGACCATTTTCTCATTGGATTTTCTAATGTCACCAATTAAAAATAAAAAAGATTTGTACACACAGGACAGAGCATGGCTTGACATTCATAGTGACTCCTTTTCTGTATTCACAGGAGGATTCAAGAGGAGCCATAAGTGGTATGTATCCTGGCCTCACTCTCTTCCTGATGCAAAATGTAAATGATGCCAAGGGTCAGACCGTCTCCCTTCTTTTTGAGTGCAGAGTCTAAGTAATTCCACTACCTCCTTGAGAATGACAAGTGAGGAGATTGTGGTCCAAATTGATTTAAAAAAAACACACACACAAACACACAGACACCCCCCCCACACACAAAAAAACATAAAAAACTATGGCCATTCTCCATATTTCCTGATAGCACCTGTGTGAGTTGAATGTTGTGGTTAGTTCCATGAGAGATTTGTATGTGTTGCTCTGTGTACATCCATGTCACTTGAATCTGAGTGTGCCTGTGCATTCGTTTTTGCACATTTGTGTGATTCTCTAGATATATACACACCAAGATGCCAAAGTCCACGTTTAAACAAAAAATGCCATGTCCATTAGATCATGATTTTGCATAGGAGTAAACAGAGCAAATGATAAACTTTCCATGGGGTGCAGTTCATTCCATGCCAAGAATACCTCAATTAACCTGCAAAATATATCCCATCCAAACCTGGAAAATTTTCATGACACTCAATAAAAAAAAGCTCAGTTTCATTCCTGTCACTGCACCAGTAGCAACATCACTTAATAACAAACCTCACTTGTCTATAGGCCCTGTATTTAGACAGGGCATTTGATTGTTCATCACACTTCACTCATGACAGTTTTTCACGTTCATATACATTTTCTCTGAGAGGTGTCAGAATTCATTTTCCAATCCTATTCTAAGCACAAAGTTTTGGACAGGGTCAATCCTTAACAGTGACTCTCAGGTCCACCAGCACACTGTGCTCACTTATGGTAGGAATCTGAGACAGGGAAGATGCACAGGACAGAGTTTCCTGTAGCTAAGGAAGGGATTTGTTTGCATATTCCAACTGACATTGAAACCTGCCCTTTTGGGTCGTTTGGTAGACAACACTTTATGGGAAACATGTTTAAACTGGAGGGACTTTCATCAGGGATGACCAATGCAACTGCAGCTCATCTAGTTACAGAGCTAAAGATGGGCTCCAGTGAAGATCAAGCTCAGCTCAACAGTGGTGTCTGATCCCACAGTTTAGGTCTGTGCTGCTTCCTGTGTGCCCTGCAGGATATCACATTGACAGTGTCTCTGATAGGTCTTCACATTGTTGGTCTCAAATGCTATCCAGGTCCTCCTAATCATACATATATGGATACTGACACTGACTGGTCACCGGGAGGGTGGAACCACTGTGGTCGTCATTCCTCCTCATTTCTGAGCTCATCCCTGGGCAGAGTGTCTTCATCTTAGTCCCTATCAGTATTTGTTGAATGCTCCTCTGTGCTAAGACCTCACTTGTCCAGCATGTGGGGCTCCACAGTGAGCCACTTATCCACCTGGGATCTCACCATAACCAGCCAGAATCCTTAGGGAAGTTTAGAAGATAGCATTGTGTCCAAGCTCTGCACCCACATTTC
This sequence comes from Ictidomys tridecemlineatus, assembly GCF_052094955.1. Lineage (NCBI taxonomy): Eukaryota > Metazoa > Chordata > Mammalia > Rodentia > Sciuridae > Ictidomys > Ictidomys tridecemlineatus. Next base: position 78,712,048 of record NC_135478.1, on the reverse strand, counting down.
TCATCAGCTCTAGGTGGGATAGCCTCATCTTGTGGGGAGCCATCTGGATTTTAATGCTGATTTTGTTGATGCAGAGTCCTCAGTCCCTCAGAGAGTTCCTGGCCCTTTTGCATGAGTCTATAGTCTACTTACAAATGAGGAGTGAGGTTATGCTAGCAAACAGCTGTCCAAGGAAACCCAGGGGAAGGAAATTCATACTTGCTTCATTTTCAAACTCCAGGTCTTGGCCATACAAAATAGCAATCACTATTTGGATATTTTTAATTTTATTATTAAAATGTATTTTTAATTTTATTTAATTTTTAATTAAAAACCTTCAAAGTCTCATCCAAGTTTCACATTTCAAGTGGCCAGCAGACCCATGTGCATAAGGCAGAGAGCACTCTCTTGTGAGCAGCTGCTGTGATGATGGCACAGTATTTGTTCTGTGAGTTTGTATTCCTGAAACTGTTGGCATCACAGTTTGCATGTCAGCTTGGTCTGTTTCAAGGAGAGAGTAATAATGTGCCAATGGAAGGAAGTAGTTAAAATTTGACTCCTTCAGTTCCACTCTCAATCTTGAAGGTTTGCAGTTGTTTGCAGCATCCTGTTTGAGGCCTCTGACTCCCCAGAGCTAAGAGAGGGTCTAAGAAGCCACAACAGAGATCAGGGTGATCCTGACTATTAATATTAGTAAGACTCTGTTTTTCTTGCTAATAAGAAAACCCTTGAGACTGAATAATTTATACAGGTGGTTTAGCTTACAGTTCTGGAGATACAAGAGCATGGTGCTGGCAAACACTTGGCTTTTGTGAATGCCCTCTTAGCTGCATTGCATGATTGGTGGTGTCAGCATGGATGCAGGTGCAGGAGGGAGACATCACATGGGGAGATAGGAAGCCAGCAGTGATCAGATGATTCATTTTCTCTTCTTATATAACCAGGATCTAACAAGGGTTTGAGAAAACTATATTCCTACTTCTGAGTCTCATACCCTTAAAAGACCTCATCACCTCCAAGCAAACCCTTCCTCATACAGGTGTCACAACTGTCATCATGACCATTCTAAGGACCAAGCCTCAATCACACAATTCTGTGCAGTACAAATATTATGAACCCAAGTTACCATCATGAGCTTAATTGTGACAAAGAATGCAAGAGACAATCTTAAGTAATGCTCTTGCTGATTTTTGTGTCTCTAAAGGTTGGACATGGAGCAAAAATTATGAATCCAGCAGTGATGAGGAAGAAACTGCAGGTAGGAACAGCCCTAAGGGTATGACAAAATGGGAAGTTTTCTTCTAGGAGTTTAGTTCACCTAACTCATGTGGAAAATGAGGAGTGGGCATGAAATAGAAATAAACAGAAATATGTATTGCTTTTATAAAAATAACAGTTAATAGTCGTCATGACTTTGATCATCCTGTTTGTAAGAAGACATTTTTTCTGCTTTGATAGTTATACACAATCTTCTATACAAGCCCCACTCTGTCCTGAATTTGCCTCATCTAAGCATCAAGTAGCTTGGCTTTTATTATTGGCTATTTTTTGGCATTTTGCATGAAAGAATTAATATGCACTTTAGGTTTGATGCACAACCGAAGGAATCTAGTGGAACACACTTTCATAAAGTGACTTTGTGAAACTGTAATTGAAGCTCTCACTAGTGCTAAGCAGTAAATAAAAAGTCACAAATTCCCTCTGCATGTTCTCTTCTTAGAGCAGCACTTTCTCTTCTATGTTTTGTCTTCTCCTGGTTTAAAATAAACTCCCAACTGTGAGGGATTTAAAGAAAATTGTTTCAGTGCTCCCTGGACAGGTCACTGTGTTCTCCTGTAAAAGAGTGGGGAGAAGTTCCTCCTTGAACATGTTTCTAACCTCCAGTCTTCATCTAATTCTCAAGCCCTGGGACTAGGAGGAACATCTGAATGTGCTTGTATTCAAGAGGCATAAGTCCAGAAAATCAGAGAGACTGTGGCAGCCTCTTGGAGTAAAATTGATGACACAGACATCCCTACTGAGTACAGCGGCAGAATTTGAACGTGAAAAGAGCTCTTGGGATCCTAGATCTATTTCTCATTGCAGAGGTGAGGTGATGGAGGCCAGGAGACAGGAGTGCAGACAAGATGAAAAATGGAGAGCTTTGACTTTGGCTCTAGAACACCAGGAGAAGGAGCAACTCAAGTTCTCACCTTGACTATAACTCTGCCTTTTCTTTTTCTAAGGACAAATCATCACCATCATGGCCGTGGTCCACAGAGAAGACATAGAATATGATGCAGAGGAGGAGGAGGAGGAGGAGGAGGAGGAGGAGGAGGAGGAGGAGGAGGAAGAGGAGGAGGAGGAGGAGGAGGAGGAAGAGGAGGAGGAGGAGGAGGAGGAGGAAGAGGAAGAGGAGGAGAAGAAGGAGGAGGAGGAGGAGAAGGAGGAGAAGGAGGAGGAAGAGGAGGAGTAGGAGAAGAAGGAGAAGGAGGAAGAGGATGTACTTTGTTCTCAAAATTTTATTAAGGATGGATAAAATAAAGGTTCTATAATTTTAACTCAGTTTGAACACTTTTCCCATTCTGCTGCAGGTACCAGTATTTTCCTCAATTCTTCAATTGCCCTCTATAGTTTACTTTGCTCTATTCTTATCAACTTCCACAGTGATTAGTACATCTGAATCTTCATGTGTATGCTTCCAATTCAGTTTGCTCTATCTTGCTGCCCCTTCTCTTTATCTTTGAGACTTTGCCTCCGGCCATTGTTTTGCCTCCAGCTTCTGCCTGTAGCTCTTTGGCTGTGAATCCTCTGGGCCAAAGATCCTACCAAGAAAATTAAAATCTAGATATTTTGGATTTTTTTTTACATGAATAGAGCACAAATTTTCATTTCTCTTGTTGTAAATGATGCAGAGTCACTCCATTCATTAAATCATACCTACAAAGGGTAGTAATGTGTTTCTCATTCAACCATCTTGCCCCCATACACCCTCCCCTCCACCTCCTCTCCTCTGCCCAATACAAAATTTCCCATTATTCTCTTGACTTTCCCCCAGAATATTATGGGCCTGATCCACTTATCAGAGAAAATATTTGGGCTTTGGCTTTTGGGGAATGACTTATTTTGTTCCATGATATTCCCAACTCTGTCCACTTATCTGTCAATGCTATATTTCATTCTTCTTTAAGGCTAAGTAATATTCCATTCTGCAAATGTACCACAGTTTGTTTATACATTCAAATGTTTAAGGGCATCTAGATTGTTTCCACAGTTTAGCTACTGTGAATTAAGCTGCTATGAACACTGATGTCACTGCATCACTATGGTGTGATTTTAAGTCTTTGGTGTATCCATCTAAGAGTGGGAAAGCTGGGTCAAATGGTGATTCCATTGAAAAATTTCTAAGGAATTTCCAATCTGCTTTCCAAAGTGGTCACACCATTTTGGAGTCAAAAAATCAGAATATTCTCTACAGACACATTTAGTTTCTCTCATAACTGAATAATAGGCCCCACAGAATTAGGAAATTTTGCACTCCTTTTTTTTTTCTGTACTACCATTTAATGTGTGTACGTGACTTTATGTAGTCTGCTAATTCCTTTCTCTGGCAGCCTATCGAGGTGGTTGAAGCTCCCTCAGAATTTGGACAGGATGCTCAAGAGCTTCTTGTCTTTCACCAACTACATCAGGTTATCTGGGATTACCATTTCCCCTGATCATATTCCAGTCTCCACAGATCACATTACCCTATGGCTTGGCACAAATTCCAGAAAGAAAGTATGGGTGAGGGTAAACCTGGGAACTGTCTGCTGAGGACCTAGTGTACCTCTCTGCACTGGGTCCTTCTCTGGGCACAGAGCTGAGGCCCATGGAGGCTTCTATATGAGCTACAGTGAATGTTGATGAATGTGTATGTATTCCAGTGTGAGGAGACCCTGTGACATATGCCACAGTGGTTCTGGTCCCCAGCTGTATGGACAAACTTAAACTTATCCTCTCTCTCTCTCTCTCTCTCTCTCTCTCTCTCTCTATATATATATATATATATATATATATTAATAGAGGACTTGTGATAGGAGACAAAATCTACTATTTAGGGAAAGTTTCCTAGGAGAATCCCAATGTAGACCATGGGAGTTTGGGAACTGTCATGTCTCCTTCTGTAGAGAATTACACATCTTTTGAAGAGCAGCTCATGGTGCAAAGCCTGGTGCTGATAGGTACAAAACAACATCAGTCATCACTTTAATATGAAGCCAGAACTGTGTGATTTGCCAGTGAGAAGGTCAACGAGACTTAGCATCATGGATAATTTGCTTCTGGGAAGGAGCAAGAGCAGGGCTCCCACCCAGTACCCTGCATGAGCACATGGTAAAGGCCCCATGTTTCCAACTTCCCAGTACCAGACACTGTTTCAGGAGTCCCATATGTATGTCCTATGGGAGGAGGTGAGGCTTTGGGTAAAAAGTGAGTGTGACACTACTGCTATCTGAGGACTCTGGTCCAAAAATGTCTAATAATAATACCATGAAAGCAGATTTTGCAAAGTCTCTTAACCACATTAAACAGGCATGCATAATTATTTTAATAATGTTATATAACCCACTATAGCAAAGAAGTATCATTTTAACAAAGATTGGATGAACACTTATTTATGATATAATTCAGATTCCTTTTCTCGTGTCATTTCTTTGAAATAAGTTTTATATATTATTTACATGTCAATTTAGACAGTAAATTTTTCTCAGAAATGTATTATCTGTTTTCTGTTTTCTCATTTACATTTTTTAAGGTAGATTTACTTAATGAAATAACCAAAGTATGATTGGTAATTTTCTAACCACTGAGTTTTTAACAGAAATAATATTTACCCTTTGATATTTACATCCAGTCATGTAAGTTTGATTTGTGTTTATTAGAATAAATTTAACATTGAAGAAAATGAATGTTTGTTTCATAATTTAAGTAGTATACTAACACAACACTTCTAAATCTATATAGTATAATTGTTTAAAATTTTTATTCTTTTTAGATATACATGACAGTAGAGTGGTTTTGGATATATATGGAATATAATTTACCATTCTTTTGGTTATACATGATGCAGAGTTACACTGGTTGTGTATTCATATATAGAGACAGAAGTTATATAAATAATCCAATATAGGGGTATAAAAAAGCAGTTTTTCACTGTTCAATGTTACAAGCTTCTTCTATTTTCACATTTATGTTCACAGAAATTCAGTGTTTCTTTTAAGTGACCATTTTCACCATCACAGTTTCACCATAAAGAAAATAAACTCTTGTTTGCAAAGTCATAAAGGTATTTTGGTGCCAGGTCATAATCAACAAAGAGTGAACAGAGAAGGAAATGATCCTGATGATGAGGTGGTTCTTGAATTAATTCAATTGATGTGTATCAGGTGGCTTCCTTCCCTAGACATGTTTTTCCAAGCAGGTCATGAACACAATGTCCATGCTTTCATGAAGAGAGAGTATTCATGTGGTCATGAAAACAGATTTCCACTCACAGAGGTGACCTGCCTATAACCAGGTGGCAAGAGCCGAATCCAACCCTGAGTTCTAACATAAGATTATTTCCTATGGGAAGCATCCACGTATCTCAGAGCAGATTGATGACACTAGACCTTACATCATGGCAGACTGTCATTAGTTCTCAGTGAAATATGCATTTACCCTTGAGGGAGCTTGTTTTCCTTGCCTGCAGTGCTTCTGCCAAAACTGTTATCCATGGACTTAGTGAACACCTTAACCACCATCATGGTATTCAATATGGGGCTTCTGAGCACAATGCTTATGTCACAGCCAATAAAGGGGATCAATCAAGTCATATTCCTGCCATTACTACTCTTACATTTCCCCAATGTCCTAAAACACCATGTCTGACAGAAAGGTTGACTGGCTTTTGAGGAGTCAAGATGAATCTTGGTGAGTGGTTACACCCATATCCAATACATGATGTTTTTGGAATAACCAGTATTCCTGAAGCTAGAATGAGGGCCTGGGACTGGGAATGACTCCACACACTAGTGACTCATTAGCACAATGTTTACTTCCCATTTCAGTAATTGAACCCTATTATTGATCTAGTGAAGAGGACTTAGTTCCAAACACAGGACACAAGAATGACTGCTGTAACCTGGGTTTAAGCCTCTATTTTGCTACTCATGACAAGGAATCATTAGACCAAGTTGTGGCTATGAGGTCATGATTGTTCCTGATAATCAGGGGAATTATTTTGCCATTGCTGACTCAAACTAAGGAGGCAATGTATGGAAAGAAGCATGTTCTCTAGTCCTTCCTTGGACTGCAGTTAAGGTCAGAATATCAAGACAATGCAACTCAGCAGGGCTACTGGTGCACCTATGTAGTATGGAGTGATGATTTGTGCCTACCACCTGGCAGTACTAGCTAGAGATCAACACTAGCCAAAGCATTTTTTTTTTTGGTGGTGAAGGGAATTAGAATAGACAAGTGAGAAATTACCAATGATAATCACAGGAATTAGAATTCTATGGAAAATATTTATTTTAATGAGAATGTATTTGAATATGTTTTCCTTCCTCTGATTGATTCTAGTGTCAACTAACATAGGTGTGTTAATATTATGTAACTATTCAAGACCGGTGTCCCATGCCTGTAATCCCAGCTGCTTGGGAGACTGAAGCAGGATCATGTTATGAAAGAAGCCTCAAGAAAAGCAAGGCACTAAACTATTCAGTGAGACCCTGTCTGTAAATAAAACACAAGATAGGCTTGGGGATGTGACTCAGTGGTCTAGTGACCCTGAGGTCAATCCCTGGTTCAAAAGGAAAAAAAAAGTTAACATTTTATTTCAATATTTAATTTACAGGATATCATAGGTGGAGGACAATGAACGTACTTGAGGTCAAAAAGTGTATTGTATTCTCTTGCTTGGAAAAGATGCACATTTTTGGGGGTGGCAGTTTGATGGATCATCTTATTACATGAAGCCTGGATATCATAATTATGTATAGGTGGAGACTGAGTGATCATGGAAGTGGCAATGAGTTTCTGCTTGACACACACGGAATATGGTGCCATGTTTATTTAAAAATGTGATAGCTTCAGTGTATTTCTCAAAATTGATCACATGTATATTTCTGGTAGTAGGAGGAATGATTTCTGTTATACAAGCCATGGAAGCTAGAAGTGAATCCCTTCAATCGTGTGACTCATGCCTGCATATGGGTATCTGTTAGGCCGCTACATAGAGAGGAGTGGTCCGGTTGTTTACATGTCCTTGGATTCACCTCCAGCATGGTTCTGACGCTTCAACTCTTTCATAACCCAGAATAACTAGGGCATCTGGCTCAATTTACAAAACGCAAGGAATGAGGGGTACTAGATGGGGTATCAGGATATTCACCATGGAATTTAGCAGCCTAGAGCAGCTTTCTGAATATAGAATGGCCTTTCTGGTTCATGACTAGTCAGGTAGGTTTTTGCTGTGATCAAAATCTTACAAGAAAAAATGAGAGGAGGAATTTTCTTTTTTGACTCAGGCTCTGAGATTTGACAGGTCATATATGGCCATTTCAATTGCTGTTTCTAAACTGAGGCAGAATATCATGGCCAAATGACATAGACAAGAAAAACATCTTGAATCATGACAATCACGAAGCAGAGAGACCTCTGTCTCCCAGGGAAACCAGGAACAAAATAGAAACCCCAAAGTCTCATCCCAAGACAACCTCATTCAGCCACAGTCTACCTGCATATAGTTAACACCTATATCACTGGATTTAACCTTGGTTAGTTTACACCGCACAACCTTTTCATTTTTTCCTCTCAAGATTTTTGCATTGCCTCCCCCATGGTATTTGTGGCACACCCTATATCCAAACCATAAGAGTCCCTGAGATGCCTTTGCTGGACAACTTTCTGCATTGGTTTCTTTCCTCAAATGCACAGTTACAGCCGGGCTCCCTGAGAGCACTCTCGTTCATCTCTAGATTTTGGGGGTAAGTGTGTGTTTGGTCAACATGGAAGTTATGAATCCTCTGGGCATACTACTAATAGGAAGCCCATCAAATCAGCTGTGGGGACAAAAGAAGAGAATGAGGAGTTGGAGGTTCAGCATTCAACTTGCTTCAAGCTGCTTTGGGCAAAATATCCCCTTGACTTTCCTGACTGCTGGTTAGAGTCACTTTCCAGGTGTTGACCCTGTTGCCACTTTTCCAATTCTTCTGAGCTGTTTTTTTTGTTGTTGTTGTTGTTCGTTTATTTGTTTGTTTGCTTTTCATCTGGGTCTACTTCAGATGGGCTGCTGCCCTTTCTTGTTCCTGTTCAAGGGTAAGGCAACTCCCTGCTGAGAGACCACTGATGACAAGTGACTCAGCATAAGGTCACCATGGACTCTCACATTCTTCATAGTCCTCTCAGTATCTCCTACATGGATTTTGGTTTCATCTTTGGCATTTCATTTCATATTTCTGTTCTTGTTGACATGCTTTTATGCATTTCACATGTTATACATTTTTTACTTAATCAACTGCCTACTTTTGTGGATTTACCACCAATTTTAGTCTCAAACATTGTGTTTGACACATCTCATTCTGCAGTGAACCATAAGTGGCCGCATTCATTCTTATTTTTAAATTTTCCATGCTTTATGTGACATGTTAAAAAGCACCACAATCTAGTCCTAACAGACAAAACAAATTTAGGTCCCTTATTTTCTATGAAGTTCATCAGTGTCACAGTTTCCATGGATGAACTTTAAAAATGAGTTGTCAAGTATTCCTCAAGCAGAGAGGATCCATCCTCTGAACTAAGGTGAATTCCATGTTCAGGGCTATGAACTGAGGCAGGTGAAAGTTAGTGTCAATCTGAGATTCTCCTCAGGGAGCCTGTCCATGCAGGGAGAAGTGACCAAGTGCCCCCTTCCCTCATGCAAGACCACATAGGAAATTCTTCCTGAGGAAAAATATGTATGGCTGGAGGTGGGAGGAAATGCCAGAAAAGACTGTGTAGGCATCTTTGGAAGACCCTAGGATAGAGAAGCCTTCCCAGTGTTGACTTCTGGACAGTGGTAAATAGTTCCCTGAGATTAGCAGGAGGCACATGCACTCATGCTGGGAGAAGGAAATAGACCCTAGAAGCCCCATCTTCTCACACTGTGCTCCCTCCTACAGCATCTGAGTTTAGTGTGCTCTCCCTTATGAAATTCAACCAGCTGGTCTGCCATGCTTACACATACAATCAGCCTCCTTCAGTGCACTTCCCAGGTGAGGTCCTCTTTGTGCCTTGGCTATTTCCAGTGTCCTGGGGGTGACCCTGTGTTACTCAGACCCTCAGAATATCACTGTAATGTCACTGCAACCCCAGACACAATTTAAATTCTCCTGATGTTCATTCAGGGACTATAGTTGGACTCCTTTTTTTCACCCCCATTTCAGGAGTGATCCTGAACTCTAAGCAACTCCAGCTTCTCTTCTGGATTTCTCTGAATGCCCTCTCACTGACACTTGCTGGTTGAGGATTCACAGAGTAGCAGCCCCACTCCTGAGGACCCCAAATCTTCTGTCACTGGAGAGCCTATTTTCAGTATGTCCAGCCTCACTCTGTGCCAGTGGTGCCAAAATGTGCCCTGTCCTGTGTATCAGATTGATGGCATTGACAGTGCATAGGAAGTCATGGCAAGTCAAGTTCATGTACCAAATGCTTTGTTTCTGTTAGAAGAGAATCCTTCAAACCCAAGCCTATCTCCCCACATGCAATAGTGTAGAGAAATTGTGTGAAACTTTGTGTGGATGCAGGCTTTTTAGGTATTGAGAAACCAAGACTCATGTTTTCCATTTAATGTCATCACAGATAATGATACACTTCTGTCAATGTGCTGTTTTCTACATGTGTTTTATCCTTTTTTTTTAGATTCCTCACTGTTCCACTAGCAGCTTCTATTGTGATTGTTTTATTTTTCCCATCATACCACTTTTGTTATCTTTCATATCCTTTTATCTCTATTTGAAATTTAATTTTACAGTGGTTTCTATATGCTTTACATCATTATCAACATAGTTTGCAATGATGCTACCTGAGTTCTATTACCATGTTCCCTCTCCTCCTACCCTCATCTATTCTTTCTTGTTTATGATGCTGTGGTCACAAGTATGATGTGCATACTGGCATTCTTGTGTTCATTTCCATTATTGATTCAAACTGTGAACTTAATTTCTCCTGTCTTTAATTCACATGGTAATATGTTAGAAACTAAAGCACAAAACTATATCATTGTTAGTATTTATGATCAGCTATGTAAGTACCTTTAGCAGAGATATTAATTCTTCAGGTTCTCAAGTTCCCATCTCTTACCCTTTTTACATCTTAGGTCTCCCCTCAGTATTGCATGCTGGGTAGGACTACCAAAATCCCAAATGTGCTCTGTTACTGTCCCATTGGTGGTTGTCAGCTTTTTTTCACTGTGACCATTATACCTAACAGGAACAAGTTAGAAGAGAGCATTAATTTTTGGCCCATGGCTTCACAGATCTCCATGAGCTTCTGACTCTATCACAGAAAAAGCATGGTAGAATATGTAGAAGAATAAAACTCGACCCTTATTTCTCACAATGCACAAAAATTAACTCAAAATATATCAAAGGGCAATGGTGAGCCAGGTCTGAGGATGTGTAGCAGCAGCAGCAGTCTAGGCCACAAGGAGAACAGAGGCAGAGCCTGCTGGGGCACCATCAGGGCAGGACAAAGTCTCTGAGCAGATGCCATTGCTATTGCCTTTGCACTGCTCATTCACTTCTGTGCCAAAGCAAGAATAGTCATGGTGGCCTTGTTCGGGATATGTAGATTGCATGTGCAAGACATATTCCCCTCTTAAAGGAGCAGGTCAGTGTGGTGCAGACAGGTGTGTATAATGAAGCTTCAGCACCAGGCCTGCTGTCAGTTCCGGGGCTGTTATGGGCATAGCTGGCCTTAGGCACCCACTGAGCATCTGGGACCAGGCCTTCTGGCACAAGGGAAAGCTGTTGTCCTTCACTGGGAGCTGTGGTGGGCAGGCTCCTAAACAGAGGTGGTGGTAGCAGCCCCACAGTCAGAACGGCAGGACATGACTCCAGGCAAGTTGGTGAGCCTAGCTCTGCTTATTGCCTCAGATCTGACTCCTGCTGGGCTTTGTGCTGGCCTCACAGGTTTGTCATGCCCCATGCTTCAGAGCTGAAACAAGTGGGTCTGTGGTGCTGCACCAGACTGGAGGACTGTGGGCACAGCAAAAGGATCCCAGGCCTGCAGGGCACAAGAAGATCTCTGGGGCTCAGCTGTGGCCACTAGGCTTGGCCCAGTTGGTGGCCTCACATAACAGGATACTTCTCTGTGTCATAGTCATGACCACCTAGAAATACTTCAGACTCCTTCTGTGGCCATCTTCAGAACAGGATCCAAAACAATTCATGGTGTTTTTCTCTAGTGAGTGTTCGGACACATCTGTACCAACTCCAGTAGTGCCACTATGAGGCGTGGATGGTACTTAATCATCCCACACGACATTTATGATGCTCAAGTATATGCATGAGCACTGCTTGGACTGTGAACTAGAAGCAGATGATGATCTTTACATCAAAGGAGATCATCTGAAGAGATTCCTGAGGAGCTTGAATATCAGTGAGCCCTGTTTCTCAGGCAGATAGGACTCAGCTCTACAGAAGTGTCATGGGTCTTTTGAGATGCATCAGCTTTTTTTTTTAATGAGGAAAAAAAACCAAAAAGGGGTACATCTGAGATCTCCAGAACAGTAAGATTCACCAAGCTATCACATACAACCTGAACAAAAACCCAAGCTACAAGTACAAACTGCACAGCTACATTCTCAGTTGCCAGACTGCAGAGCAGCATCATCACACAATACAGCTTCAATGAGAAATCAGCCTAATGAACAAATGCAGAAACACAGAGATGCATAAAGAAGACCAACATCTGGGAATCCCTGCTTCCTTCAAGAGGTTTCAGGTCTGCACTCAAGAGGAAATTCTGCTATGGGAATTTCTGAATGGGAAGAATTTGCACTTGGCTGTGGACCATTAGCCAACCTGCATCCCTCCCTTCCAAGGAGAATGGACTCAGCCTAGATGGAAGCCTTGGATAACATCTTTATGTAGGTAGTGGAAATGATCAAGGCCACCATCAAGACCCGGGAATGCATCATGGAATTAAAGGAGATACATTGTGGCTATCATCCTGTGGTGAATCCCATGTATAGGGCAGAGTACATTCTGAACCTTCTGCTTCTATGCAGGAAGTATAAAGGCAAGAAGATGACAGTTCCTATGAGGAGGCATGCATACCTACAGCAGATTTTCAGCAAGATCCAGTTTGTGGAGCATGAAGAACTGGAGACTCAGGAGCTGGCCAGCAGAATCAACCAGAAGTCTGGATACCTATACTTCCTCTCCAATTCCCTGAAGAAGCTTGTTCCTTTCCAGTTCCCTGGATCCATGAACAAAAGCAAAGAGCCCAAAGATGAAAATGTCATATACTGATGCCATTGTCTGGACATTCTGACATGTTTGTGAGGTTTCTGGGAAACTTGGGGAAGACATGTCCCACCCCAAATCATCATGCCAAATTGGTTGTACTAGTTTTTAATTCTAACTCCAACCCTGATTAGGCCAAACTAGTGGAATTGATGAGATTATAGCAGTAAGTACCCTAAAGGTGTTATGAAGATTTTGCCTGTATCTGTTGAATTTTAAATTGTTCTGGCCCTCAGAGTGGGATCTTGCCATTTCATAACAAATATTTTCACATCTTCTGTGAAGTTGACCTGGTGTTTACCATGGAACTCCTGCAACAGTGTGGAGCCAATGGAGTTTGGGGCCAATAAACACATTCCCCACTCATCTTTAGACAGTATGATTAAAATATTATTCATGGCGGGAAAGTTACCAGGGACAACCATTTTTCCTTTTACTCAAAAACTGGCTTCTGGAGAAACCATGGGTTTGGAATGAGTTGTACTTATAAGGGACATCTTGTCCAAGTGGGTGGCAATTTCCATCCATGGTGAGGGCTGAAGCATGTGTGCCGAAGTCTGGCTGCCGGCTGATGTGGACATCTTTAACAGTGTTCTCAAGCAGGTTAGAAGATGTTCAGAAGCCAGAAAGCAGGTGTAGTGCATGTCCAATGCCCTCCTGTCTGTCATGACTCCAATCTGGATCCCAAAGAATACAAAATGTGCTTGGGTTCCAAAGCATCATCACATGGTCCCATGTAGTAGTTAGCTGAAATGTGACTGAAGAAAAGATGGAAATTGTTAAAATTGTTAAAATGATGGAAATTGTTAAAATATTTTTCAAAAAAAAATTGTAAGATCAGCTTTTGAAGTCCACGCAGGGATATAATTTCTAAGTGAGTTTTTACATAGGACTCATTTAACATTGAGCTTTGTGAACAAAATTGTGGTTAGTGTTTGCCTTTGAATGCATCTTCCTTTGAACATTATGTTGCAGACCACGTTAATTCTAATTTGAAATGTCTTTGGTATTTTTTTTTATTTCCTTTCAGGCCTTTTCTCTACAGTCCTATGTCAAAAAAATATAAACATTCTCGTGAAGTATTATTGTAACAAAAAGAAACAAAACACTGTAACATTCTGTTTTGTTAACAATGCACAGTTTCTAACTTTTTTTAACAAGTTTTTTTAAAGCCATCTCAAGTTCTTGAGCTGGAAGTTGAGCAGTGATTGTAGGCAGAAAGGTCACTGATTTGCAGTCTGATCTTATGGCAGTGTTGAGATGGTGAAACCTTCAAGATCTGGGGCTTGTGGAAGGTCTCCAGTCATAGATGGTGTGCCCTTCAAGGGGATTATGGGGTCCCTGTTCCCCTCTCTTTTCCTCTTTTCCTTACCACCATGCAGTGGGCACATCCTCTCTACCATGTGCTGCCCAACGTGGTTGACTTCCTTACTTCAGGACCAAAGTGATGGAGTCAACAGATCATGGACCAAAATGTCCACACCTGACAGGTAGAAGAGATCTTTCATCCATGCAAGTTGATTATTTCTGGTGTTTGTTAGAATGATAGAAAGCTATCACTGCAGGAATACAGAACGAGTAGCATATACATATATCCCTCCTCCTGTAACCAATCCTGCAGCCTTCCACCTGATGTCCAGCTTCCCCCATGAAGAAGAGCTTCAAAACATTCTGGCTCTCAGCTCCACATCACTGGTCTCTGCTGCCCCATATTGGACTGTCCATATCAGGTTGCACTCTAAGCACTTGGATGGAGAGATTGAAGTTAAAAAATTAAAATTGCCCCCCCCCCAAAAAAAACAGCATCCAGTTTCAGTCTGGCTTCATCCCAGGTGTTTTAAAATGTCTGGTCCTCCCAGGTCTTGGCTGGTACTGGTCAAGTCCCAGGACGCAGACTTTATACAAAGTTGCTGGGTGTCTTAGGCAAGAAAAACTCCTTCTTTCTTCCTACATGGAGTCATCAATAGAAGGAACTAGAATATCCATGTCAGGTCAGTGAGTGTGTGTTACCATATTCTACTAGGGCAGAAGAGTCTTCCAATTCCTAGGGAGAGCTGGGGTAGGGGATACTCTCCTCCCCAAATATTACCAGAGGAGGCAAGGTTCTTAAGATCTTGGAGGCCTCTCTAATGGGGCTTGAATACACAGAGGTAGCCCCAAACTGAGAATTCAGAGGCTCAGAACCATTCTTATGTTCCCAGAACAATACTGTCATCCTCTGCCTCAGAATCCCCAATTCCCCACTCTACAGTGGGGCAATGACATGACATGAGAAGAACCATAGGGGGTGGCATGGAGCAGGAAGCTGAGGACACTTGGGCCTGGGAAGGACGAGCACCCTATACTCACAGGGAGTCTCTGAGGCCTGTGAGTAAAGGAAGCAGCAGGAAGCTAGGGCAAGTCCTTCTGACAGAGGAGAAACTACAAGGGCATACCTACATGTTTTACCCAAGAGAGAAAATCCAGGCCCCATGAACACTGAAAAAAGGGCCAGCTAGACCAAAACTCCTCTGTCACTGCCAGAATTCAGCTCTCAGTGTATGTCAGTATGGAGCAGGGAGTGCGAGGGCCTCTAGAGCTGCAGCTGCAACAGCTGGGGAGTTCCCCTGCCAAGTCCCCTGAGGATTTCCAGGATCCAGCCAACCCCAAATTTCTGAATTTCTGAGTGTGTCCACCATGTGAGGATGTGGTCTGTGGTGAGACATCTGCTGCAGGTGCAGGAGATGGTTGGGGGAGAAAAGCTGAGGCTGGGCATTGGTATAGCTGGGATGCTATGTTTAGGCACAGTCTCTTTTTTCTCCCTGAGACCTGGGACAGTCCCTAGGGGAAACCACAGCTTCTGGGTCCTGAGTAGTGGGAGAGTCATGCCCATATGGGTGTGCTGTGGAACGAGAAGCTACAGCCCAGACTCCTAAGATGTAACCTGCCACCAGTCCCCAGAATGTGTGGAGTCCAAGGCCAGAGGCAGGAGTGAGATATGCATTCCAACAGGAGAGAAGCAGAACTGTCTCAGGGAACTCCCAGGGGCTCCTTGTGAACCCAGCATGATATCTTTTATGCCATCTTTTTCATCTACAAGGTCATTGACATGCGGGGTTTATTAGCCTTCAGCATCAGGCCTGGCCCTCAGAAAAGGAAGAAAGAACATTGTGGAATGGAAAGATCCAGCCTAGAGATAAGGACAGCTGATCTTATGAGTTGAGGGAAATCATTCAGTCATGATCACCATCCTTGACCTTATCTCATTCTTCCTTCTCATCATGATGATCATTGAGTCATTTGACAGTTATTTGAGATAGAGTGATAAAAATTCATCATCTATATTGGGAATTTTCTGGGAGTAGAGAAGACACTAGTAATAATTATGTGAGTACAACAGGCACAAATTAGGAAGGTCTGAGGAAACCCAGGATCTAGGGCTAGAGCCCTTCTTCATAGAGCTGCTCTGGTCTAGAGTGGTTCTGTGGAACTATTGCCCTAACAGATTAGGTTTCAGATTCGAAGTAACTAGGTAGGTATTCAGGAAAAATCATCCAATCTCATGTGTCTGAGAATCCAGGTTGATTGGGAACTGTTCCTCATGCATATCTCATTGAGGAACCTCAAGGGGGAGCATTGATTCAAGGCCAAGACATGTGGCTTCTTCAGAGCCATGGAAACCCATCCTGAATGGGGGATGAAGTCTGGGGTTTCTGTGAGATCTCAAGGATTCAGACATCAGCAGGGAAATGCTCTGGAAATGAGGTGTGAGACAGGAAAACTGGCCCAGGAGTGATAGAGACCCTGGTGAAGAAGCTGAAGTGTCAGGAAGAAAGGGCAAAGTCCACTAACATTATGCTGTGTCATTAAATGTCAGAGGGCACTCCAGGGGACAGTGCCTATGTCATCCATACTTCTAGAAGTTCAAATTTCTAGTTGGCTTGAAAACTTTGTTTTGGACCTGTGTATTGGGAAGTATATGCTGGGGGCCATGAGTACTGTGGGATGAAGGATATGGGTGTCTCCTGTCCAGACCTGGAGGAGGATATTCTCCTGGTGCCTTTGCAGATCTCACAGGGGGGTTGGGGCAGATGAGATTGTCACCCAGCTCAATTCAGCAGGAGCTGCTGGCTCTGTTTCTCCCTTCCCCAGGGACCCCAAACAGCCATTTGCTTCCCATCTCCCAGGCCAGAGCAGCCACTTCATTGTCCCTCTTCTACAGCCCCAGAGTCTGCTCCCTAGGGCTCCCCAACAACGACTCATGCCATTCTGGGCTATGACTTTTGCTGTAGAGGAAGCCAGTCTCCCTCCCTCTTCTGACTCTGTGAATTTTGTCTCAGCCCATATCCATCAGCTACTGGATGCTGACATTCTTCCTTGTACAATGAGGGGCTTACCCAGCATAGACCTGCCCTGTGTGGTGGGGCTATTACTCCCTAGGGAAAATATAGGTCTGGGTTGGACACAGAGATGGGAGCAGATGGGTGGGATTAGGTCTGGATCCACTGCCTTTGGGCTATGTAGAACCTGGGTAGACTGTGTATGTCTCTGCGTTCATCTGTGAAATGGGCAATCATAGCCCCCACATCTCAGAGTCACTGGAGGGTCAATGAGGTACTGTGACTTGCCCTAAGTGGCCCATGGCTGGCAGATGAGGCATCTCATAGATGCTTCTGTTTGTTAAATTCTTCTCAAGATTATGGAGAGATTCCTTTCCTGTATCTGACATTCCCTGGTCTGCCTCAATGGTGTTGACCTCCAGGAACTTGAGGAGGGGAGAAGTAGTAAATTCCAAATTGTCCCCTAGCAGCTTGTGAATTCCTCCAGGGCAGGTGGTCCTCATGTCCCTCCACCCAGCACTTGGTCCATTTTACAGCTATGCTCACTCAGGGCTTGTTAAATGAATGTGTGAGTGAACAAATGATTAAATGACAACGAGTCACAGGGATGAGGATATGTGGAAAGAGCCTGGGGATAGGTCACCCCACAATTCACTGTGACCCTGACTGGATCATTAACTTATTGTTGGAGCCTCCATCCTCTCATCTCAGAAATAGGCACACAAATATCTTGTTTAGTTTGCTTTGTGGATCCATTGAGCCAGGGTAGACAGAAGAATCCAGGTCCTCCAACTCCACAGAACCACAAATATTCATATGCTCAGAATCTTCTCTTGGCCTTGTATAGGCACAGCCTGCCTAGGAGGAAGAGTGACCCAACATACATGTGGTCTTTAACACCTGTGCCACCTAAGCTGGCTTGGCCCTTACAGTCAGGCATGGGGGAATACGCAGTCACCTTGGGTTGCCCTTAAGCTAATGGACCCAGATGCTCACCATCTGTGTAGCTGTGGGACTCACACCACCTGTCTTCACACTTGGAACCTCTGTCTCCTCATTTACAAGGTGTGGGAGTATGGACATCTGCCTCCAAGGTGGTCTGAATCACAAAATATAAAACATGTCAGATACCAGCTCAGCATTTTCCTGAAAGCAACCCTCAGCCAAGGTCACTCTGTTGACAGATGGTGGCAGGTGGCATCATATCTGCACAGAACTGGGAGCAATGTTACAGTGAAACAGCAAACATGGAGGGCTCAGTAAGGTCCAGTCCAGGACCCAGCTGAACCTCTGAGGGACAGCCTGCTAGAGACACAGCCCTTGTAACAGGGTGCCTGCCTCCAGTAGGGACTCAGAATGAATGGTAACCCCATCCTGGGGCAGGGCTGTCACCAGGAAGGCCAAATTACAGCTTCTGGCAGCCTTCAAGCCCCAGCAAGGCTAAGGATTGAACAGGCAAATAAGCAAAAGGCCCAGAGTACACAGGGAGCCAGTTCCCAATAGTCCTGACAGAGCAGCACCAGCATAGAGGACCAGACAGAGGGGCCCAGCAGGGTGAGGAATTTCAAAGTGGTGAGAGTGACATTGAGTGTTTAGGGCCAAGAACAACAGAGGAGGACAGTGAGAGGATCCTTGAATCAAGCCACTTAAAGGCCATCAGTACCATGGGAAGTGTACAGAGAGGACATGATTCTGGGCTTAACTTGGAAAGGGAGCACATGGAGTCCAGGAGTCCTTAGTGACACACTGATAATGGTAGGAGCAGGAAAGTGACAGCCCAGTGATCTACTTCTGACAAATCACTCAGAGTCTCTGGAACATGGTATCTTCATTGTAGACTGAAGATCCTAATAAGATCTTCCTCCAAGAGCATCTTGGTGACAGAAAAGCAGACCTGGGGGTCATGGGAAGAAAATGTCTCAGCGATATGACTGAAATCATAGTTCCTTCCCTGTGATCCTAGACAAAGTAGGAACTGTGGAAGACCAGACATGTGGGCAGGGTTGAGTCTGGGGTTGTCCCAGAAGTACCCAGATTGGGGATGGACAGACATAGAAAGGGAGAGAAACTGGGGAGATGTCTTCCCAGATCTCCATGGAATTAGGATCAAAGCTGAGCTTGAGACTGAATGAGGGGCCCTAAGAATATTAATTCCTAATCCTAGAACCTGTGAATATATTACGGTCTGTAACAAAAGGGACCTTCCCCAGAGAATGATGTTAAAGGGCCTGAGATGGAGGATTATGCTAATTTATCTGGGTGGTCCAAGGTAAGGAAAAGAGAGAGGTGGGAGGTCAGAATAAGAGAAGAAATGTGGGAATGGAAGGAGGTGAAAGAGAGAAAGAGAGAGAGAGAGAGAGAGAGAGAGAGTAGGGGAATGGAGAGAAGAGGGATGAGGGAGAGAGAAGAGAAGAGAAAGAGAGAGGGGAGAGGTGAAGAGAAATCCAGAAAGATATTTGTAGGTGCTGCAGAGCTGGCTTTGAAACTGAAGGAAGGGATAGGAGTCCAGGGATGTGGTATCCTCTAGGAGCTGGAAAACATAAGGCAATGGTCTCTTCCTGAGTCCCTCAAAGGAGCCTGGCCTCCCAACACCTTGGTTCTAATCCCCAGGATGCATTTTAGACTTCTGACCTCCAGACCTGTGAGAGAATAAATGCATGTTGTTTTGAGCTACTGTATTGCAGTGATCTATTTCAGCAGCCACAGAAAACTCCCTGAGGAGTGGGGCACTGATTGTGGCCCCTCCACAGCCCCTGCCCATGGTGACAGAGGCATGATCTTAGGCCCTGAGGCCAACCCTGCTAACTTCCATGGTAGAGTAAAGAGACTGGAGCTCAGGTACTGCATGAGCAGGTAGGGGGCTGGGCCACAGACTCACCATTCCTTCATGGTCAGAGAGTGGCTGTATATCCAACACTGCTAGTCACTGCCTCATGGAGAAAGTCCCAATACAGGACCTATTTTTCCTGCTGATGTCCACAATTGAATGAAATACTCCCAATAAATAATGACTTCCCTGTCACCAAAGGAAGATGGCAGGTGACCTTCTGTGCCACACACTTTAAAGGATCACTATGTTCTCAGGCCACAAATTGGTCACCTGTGTGTACATCATAACCCAAGTCCCCTTAGTGTGGAAGCCTCAGATAAAACACGTCTCCACCTGTAATTGTGGTGCAAGATGCCCTGTGTCATTTCCCTCCAGCAAGGTCTTAGAAATTATGAGCACCTATTTCCTTGGGAACATGGTTCCCTGGGAGTTAGGAACTCATTGTTTTCACATGTCTGAAGTTCTTGGCAGGCCTTTTGTCTGGCAGTTTCCTTCTTAGCTTCCTCCTATTTCTCTTTTGTACCCACACCTACCATTGGATAAGGAATTGAAGTGAGCTCTGAATTTAAGAATTTGGGAAGCCAATGGCATTGGTGTGCCCTGAACTCTGTGGACAGCCTAGTTCTCAGGAGTGATGGGGAAGGTGAATATGTGTGGGTAGAAGCTGAGTTGGGCAAAGAGGAGGAGGGTATTCCAAGAGTCCATCCCTGAATAGAGGAGCACAATTTATTGCCCTTTATTTTAATGCAAGGGATAAGCTGTCTGTGAGGGTCAGGGATTGTGGATACAAGACTTCCAAAACTCTTCAGGCACTGGGCTCACCCTCCCTATGCTACCCAGTCCTGAGCACACCCCCTCCCCCCTGCCATGCTGCTCCTGCCCTGGCTTGAAATTCTGGCTTTGTGGCCTGGATTCCTATGGCAGTCAGTACAGCACCAAGAGGGGTCCAGCTGGCAAAGCCAGGATGGTAGAGAGGCAGAATGAGCCCTCCTGCAGTCCTGGGCCTATGGCCTAGAATTTCTCCTCAGGGGTTCTCAGTCTGTGCATCTGGAAGAAAGGTCAGTAGAAGAGAGAGAGAGAAGAGAGAGAGAGAGAGAGAGAGAGAGAGAGAGAGAGAGAGAGAGAGAGAGAGAGAGAGAGAGAGAGAGAGAGAGAGAGAGAGAGAGAGAGAGAGAGAGAGATTGTGGTGTGTGTGTGTGTGTGTGTGTGTGTGTGTGTGTGTGTGTGTGTGTGCCCTCAGTGGAGGGAGTGTATGAGGAAGTAAAACCTACCCCAACCCTGTCATAGTGTTACTGAGGGCCCTAGGTACTTGGTTGTGTCTCATCAGTGAAGTTCATGCTTCCAGGTACCCAGCCTGGTGAGCCCTGACCTCTGACCCTCAAGCAGGACTGCTCAACCTTCAGTAACCACCCATGGTATAAGCCCTAAGAACTGTACACCCTACCTCCTCTCCAGCCCCATGAGTACTCTCTCAGGGGCCAGTCTCTGCACCTCTTAGTGTCCTTGCCCTGTTGCTAAGTGCACCCACAGCTTGATCAACATCACTAGCATCCTCCTTGTGACCAAATTCTAGATATTGCATTTGCTAACCACCATCTACTTATTTGTTCATTCATTCCTGGTCTGCAGAAGCTAATCTGAACCAGACAAATGAAGGAAAGTGATCTTCCCCTAGGGTTAAGTGCTTTAAAGCACAGACAGTTACAGAGCCACCACTGGATGCCCAGCCAGCAGGGTGAGCCCACAGTCCCACACCCCTGTATCACTCTACACCATCTCCAGAGTGCATTGGCCTGGCTGGGTCCCACCATACCAGGTGTTTTGTGCTGCAGTTTCTTCTATTGTCACTGTATTTTAAATATTTTGCACATCAGAAACTATTCTTGTTCATCATGCTTTATTGGTATGTGTGGAATCCCTTTCAGAAAATGCAAGATAATTTATGTATTCAAACCTGCCTTGGCCTCTTATACTGGCCACGGCCATGTAGCAGGACTCTAGAGATGCAGCTCCCCTCTCATGCACATAACCCAGCAGGTTCTCAGCTCTAAGGATGGCCATCTCTGCAGGGGTTGCTTCAGGGCCCCTTCTCTCCAACCCTCTTTACATAGCTTCCAGTCTCATTAGCTGAGTCTAATAGTCTTCCATATCTCTGGTAGAGTCCATGGCCCTGCCCTGGTGTTTCCTGGCTCAGTGCCCTCATGAGTAGGAAATACTCCAAGTCCTGGGATTGTCGGGTGTGGGGCTCTGGGGAATTGGGCGGGGCTGCATGCAGAGCCAGGATGAAAATTGGCTTGTAATTCCTAAGTACCGGGCTATGCTGCTTCTGGCGGTTCTGAAGAGGGGGCGCTGAGCTCTTGGGTATGAAGTGTAACAGAACAGACTTTACCACCCGAAACTGCTGCTTCAAGTTCAGATCAGGCAAGGAACAAACCTCGTAACAACCAAAAAGACCAAAGAAGAATACACTTAAGTTGAAGACACAACACTTGATCCGAAACAAGAAGTTTGTGCCTACTCAACAGCTTTGAAAGAGCACTTCCCAACACTGCTGGTAGTCTTTGTTTTCTTCAGTGCTGTACTGTGAGATTGCCTGGTGCATCAGCAGTTGTATTCTTTATTAGCTTGGTAGATCATTTTCTCTCGCTCTTTTTTTTAATACTAGCAACTTTCATCCTTTGAAACGTGTGCTGAAAAAGAAGAATCAGCAAATACTACTGAAAGTGCAATATTTGATTATCACTTCGAGATGAGCTTTGATCCAAACCTTCTCCACAACAATGGACACAATGGGTACCCCAATGGTACTTCAGCAGCACTGCGTGAAACTGGGGTTATTGAAAAACTATTAACCTCTTATGGATTTTTTCAGTGTTCAGAACGTCAAGCTAGACTTTTCTTCCACTGTTCACAATATAATGGCAACCTGCAGGACTTAAAAGTAGGAGATGATGTTGAATTTGAAGTATCGTCTGACCGGTGGACTGGGAAACCCATTGCTATTAAATTGGTGAAGATTAAACCAGAAATCCATCCTGAAGAACGAATGAATAGACAAGAAGTGTTTTATCTGACATACACCCCTGAAGATGTTGAAGGGAATGTTCAGCTGGAAACCAGAGATAAAATAAATTTTGTAATTGATAACAATAAACATACTGGTGCTGTAAGTGCTCGTAACATTATGCTGTTGAAAAAGAAACAAGCCCGCTGTCAGCGAGTAGTTTGTGCCATGAAGGAGGCATTTGGCTTTATTGAAAGAGGTGATGTTGTAAAAGAGATATTCTTTCACTATAGTGAATTTAAAGGTGACCTAGAAACCTTACAGCCTGGAGATGAAGTGGAATTCACAATCAAGGACAGAAATGGTAAAGAAGTTGCAACAGATGTCAGACTTTTGCCTCAAGGAACAGTCATTTTTGAAGACATCAGCATTGAACATTTTAAAGGAACTGTAACCAAAGTTATCCCAAAAGTACCCAGTAAAAACCAGAATGACCCATTGCCAGGATGAATCAAAGTTGACTTTGTGATTCCTAAAGAACTTCCCCTTGGAGACAAAGATACAAAATCCAAGGTGACCCTATTGGAAGGTGACCATGTTAGGTTTAATATTTCAACAGACCGACGTGACAAATTAGAACGAGCAACTAACATAGAAGTTCTATCAAATACATTTCAGTTCACTAATGAAGCCAGAGAAATGGGTGTGATTGCTGCCATGAGAGATGGTTTTGGTTTCATCAAGTGTGTGGATCGTGATGCTCATATGTTCTTCCACTTCAGTGAAATTCTGGATGGGAACCAGCTCCATATTGCAGATGAAGTAGAGTTTACTGTGGTTCCTGATATGCTCTCTGCCCAAAAAAATCATGCTATTAGGATTAAAAAACTTCCCAAGGGCACGGTTTCATTCCATTCCCATTCAGATCATCGTTTTCTGGGCACTGTAGAGAAAGAAGCCACTTTTTCCAACAATCCTAAAACCACTAGCCCAAATAAAGGCAAAGAGAAGGAGGCTGAGGATGGCATTATTGCTTACGATGATTGTGGGGTGAAACTGACCATTGCTTTTCAAGCCAAGGATGTGGAAGGATCTATTCTCCTCAAATAGGAGATAAGGTTGAATTTAGTATTAGTGACAAACAGAGGCCTGGACAGCAGATTGCAACTTGTGTGGGACTTTTAGGTCGTAATTCCAACAAGAGGCTCTTGGGTTATGTGGCAACTCTGAAAGATAATTTTGGGTTTATTGAAATAGCCAATCATGATAAGGAAATCTTTTTCCATTACAGTGAGTTCTCTGGTGATGTTGATAGCCTGGAGCTGGGGGACATGGTCGAATACAGCTGGTCCAAAGGCAAAGGCAACAAAGTCAGTGCTGAAAAAGTAAACAAAACTCACTCAGTGAATGGCATTACTGAAGAAGCTGATCCCACTATCTATTCTGGTAAGGTCATTCGCCTCCTCAGAGGTGTTGATCCAACACAGATTGAGTATCAAGGAATGATTGAGATCGTGGATGAGGGGGATATGAAAGGTGAGGTGTATCCATTTGGCATAGACGGAATGGCCAATAAATGGAATTGCCTGCAGAAAGGGGAGAGTGTCAAGTTCCAATTGTGTGTCCTGGGCCAAAATGCACAGACTATGGCCTATAACATCACGTCCTGCGCAGGGCCACAGTAGAGTGTGTGAAAGATCAGTTTGGCTTCATTAACTACGAAGTAGGAGATAGTAAGAAGCTCTTTTTCCATGTGAAAGAAGTTCAAGATGGCATTGAGCTACAGGCAGGAGATGAAGTGGAGTTCTCAGTGATTCTTAATCAGCATACTGGCAAGTGCAGTGCCTGTAATGTTTGGCAAGTCTGTGAGAGCCCCAAGGCCGTTGCAGCTCCTCGACCTGATTGGTTGGTCAATCGCTTGAAGAACATCACCCTGGATTATGCTAGTGCTCCTCGCCTAATGGTTCTTCGTCAGCCAAGGGGACCAGATAACTCAATGGGATTTGGTGCAGAAAGAAAGATTCGTCAAGCTGGTGTCATTGACTAACCACATCCATAAAGCACATCATTAACCCACTATGATCAAGTTGGGGGGATTCTGATGAAGGGTTCTGAATATCTCCCTCTTCATCCCTCCCAAAATCTGGAATACTTATTCTATTGAGCTATTACACCAGTTTTAACACCTTCCTCGTGTTATGTTTAAAAAAATTAATAAATTTAAGAAACCATTTTAAAATTATGCACAGTTGCAGCCTGGAAAACTTATGGTGGCATCTTATAGTATCAATTTTAGGAGCTTTATTTGGTGCATTTAATGCAACTGGTAATTGCAAAATCCACTTCGCCTGTGTAAGTGAAAAATACAGACTGTTATCTTGTTGGCCCTATGAAATTCTGCACTTGATATTTAGTATATACTCTACCTTCATTACTTCTGGCAAGATGTTCTGCCTTAGCACTCAGTTGCATTCTTTTCCTTTTCTTTCCTGTTCATTATGCTTTAATTCTGAGGACCATATGAGGGTAGAATATATTACCTTTTAAAAATTACAAAAATTTGTATAGGCAATCCATTTTCTTAAGTTGATGGCCAAATGTTAAAATGTTATTTTTCATATCATTTATAATTTTGTCACAATCCACTTAACAAAGTTTGGTTAGATTTCAGTGAAAATTATCTTCCAGAGTAGTTTTTTTTCCCTGGGATGGGGGGCAAATAACTTTACTACAATTAGTATATATGGTGCAGAATTTCGTGCAAATGAAGTGTGCCAGCAGTGTGATAATTTCAACATATTTAAACAAACAAACAAAAAAAAGGACGAGTGCACAAACTTGCTGCTGCTTAGATCACTGCAGCTTCTAGGACCCAGTTTCTTTTACTGATTTAAAAACAAAACAAGAAAAAAAAAATAAAAAAGTTGTGCCTAAAATGAATCTTGTTTTTTTTATAAGTAGCCGCCTGATTCCTGTGTCCTGTGGAATACAGGCACTTGACCCTTGGTGTAGCTTCTGTTCAACTTTATATCACGGGAATGGATTGGTCTGATTTCTTGGCCCTCATCTTAAATTGGTCATATTCAGGGTCCCTGGCCAGTGGACTGAAGGCTTTGTCTAAGATGACAAGGATCAGCTCAGGGGATGTGGGGGAGGGCGCTTTTATCTTCCCCGTTGTCGTTTGAGGTTTTGATCTCTGGATAAAGGGGCCATTTATCTTTGTAAACACAAAACATTTGCTTTCTCCAGTTTTCTGTTAATTGTTAAAGAATGGAAGTGAATAAAGTTTTACTGATTTTTGAGACACTAAAAAAAAAAAATAAAAAAAGATTGGCTTGTAGCATCCCATAGCAGCCCCAGGGCCTAGAGTAGACCCTGCACCCTGTAGATGCTCAGTAAAAATAGTAACATGGAAGGCAGAAAAAGTCTTAAGCTGGCTGAGAATCCATGTTCACCATGGTCACTTGGCCCCCTATCCCTCCCCCACCACATACAGCTCAGCCTGTCTTGTCACTGGGCTCTGCACTGGTTCTGAGATGTGGAAGGTTCAGTGAATGCTGACCACCTCCCTGCCATATGTGGAACCTATGCAGCTGAACAGAGGGTCTCAGACTCCCTTGGCTACTTCCTCCTAACAGTTCCACATCACCCCTGTAAACAGCTGGACTCCACTGGGCATCCAGGATCCCCAAATTCAGTCTATGTGATATCATATCCTTTGTATTGGACATCCAACCCCACAATCCTGGCCTGCCCACTCTACCTATCCCCAAAGACAGGTTCATTTTACAAAGTCTGACCTTCTCCCTATCCATTCCCTTTTATTCCTCATGGCAGGCCTGCCTTATTAGATCACTCCCTTCACCTCCTGGCTCAAGACCACAGACACCCCTGCCTACCATATTATTTCCAATAAGATGTTATTTTCCACCCTTCCTGCCTAAATCCTCCCAAGGCTGCCATTAAGTGAAGCTTTTTCTCCTTACTTTCAGGGCCTGGGCCAGAGGGTCTCATGTAAGAACCTTTTCTTCCACCTTTGCTGGGGGAAACTCCAGGTGCTATTTTCTGTCACCCCATCTCCATGTCTCCCAAACAGTCTAACCCTGGCATGAGGGTGCACAGAGCCATTAAAATTGGGGTGAATATATCTGCAACACCCTGTATAGGGAGAGCCCAAGAAACAACTGTCAGTTACAAGCAGCATTCTCACAGATGTAACCATGCCTGGGTTCCTCTATGCCCCCAAGTCAGCTCTGAGAGATGCCAAAGTCAGGGTCCCTTAGGGCTGGCTGTCTAGCATGGGCTAGTTGGTGTGATTTAGGCTCTACCTGCAGCCTCCTTTTAGTACATGGATGGTATGAAGGTAGATTCACTGGTGAGGGAGTACTGCCTATAGTGCCTGGACCCTGAGAAATTCTTTTGGATGCTCTGGCCGGCTCCTGGGACTCCTTCCCATGCACTCTAAAAAACCTCCTATACTGCATGCCCTGAGCTTGGGAACTCACTGAGGAAACTGAGACTGTTGATGGCACTTCAGGCCCCTTAGTCGGAAATGAGGCCCCTATCTCCCTGAGCCTCCTTCCTACCTGTCCTGCTCCAAGGAAATCCAGGGTAGAACCCAGGCAGCCAAAGGAGATAGGCATGTGTATCCTACAAAGATTCCTGGAGCAAAAACCTCTGCTGGGCTGTGGAAGACACATAGAAGGAACTCTTGTCTGGCCTCTCCCACACAGGTTCTTTTCCATCAAGGTCTATGCTGGCCATTCTATGAGGAGTAAAGCATTGGTTCGAGCTGTGGAGAGCCCAAATAAGACCTAAGTCATAGTAGGATGAGGGTGGGGATGCATAGGTTCCAGGCAGGTCTAGCATCTGGGGATTCCAGAGGAGAGGGGTGTTTCCACTTCTCAGTGAGAAAACTGAGGTTTAGCTCAAGTCCATGGATAGAGGATGGCCATTAGAAACTTTGTTCTTAGAGGGACATTTAAAATTTTCTGTCTTGAAAGTTGGAGGCTTTTGTCCCACCATTCACTTTGAGTTAGTTTGGTTGATGGTGCCATGGGAGGGGCTGCATGTATTCCTGCCTAGTCCTTGTAGGAGGTCTGGGCATTGGGAGGCTGGCCCACCTGTCCACTAGGTATGGCCTCCACCCCAGAAGCTCTTTCCTTGGGCTATGGAATATGCTGCCTCCCCAGCATTGGCCAGAATGACTAAGGGAAGATTGTGGGCCATCCCAAGAGGGGCCACACCCAGATTTCTTGGCCCTACCTGTCTGCATGCTGTACCCAGCCACGAACCTAGGAGTTGGCCCTAGTGTACCTCCCCTTTCATCAAGCCCAATCAAGTGCCCTCCCCATATGTTCTCAACTATCAGCTTCTCTCATCTACCCTGGTGGAGGCCTCAGGTCTCCCTGGATACATTCAGTCCCCTTTGTCCTCAGAGAGCACACAGCTGGCTAGTCACAACTTGCCCAGCCCCTATCTTCTATTACTCACTGGCTTACAAGGGATGAGTTATGTGGCCTATGTGCCCGGGACTTGCCTCTCAGGTCTTTTTGAGGGCTACAAATGAACCCTCCAGGGACATCTAAGGAAGCAACAGGACTATTCATATCCTCTTAGCTGGGAGATTCTCCTGCCCCACCTGCAGAGTCCATAAG
This sequence comes from Ictidomys tridecemlineatus, assembly GCF_052094955.1. Lineage (NCBI taxonomy): Eukaryota > Metazoa > Chordata > Mammalia > Rodentia > Sciuridae > Ictidomys > Ictidomys tridecemlineatus. The sequence goes on along the minus strand of NC_135478.1, from coordinate 78,683,750 downwards.
GGCTATGATCTTGAGTGTGGCTTAGCAGGTTAATTAGCAGCATCCCCTGGGGAGCACACCCCCCAACCCTCTGTGGGATTAACAGGTATCATGATGCACATACAGTGGAGAGAGAACAGATCCTGGGCAGGTTCTACCATGAGGGAATCTCTAGAGTCCATGACCCCTCCGCGCATTCTCTCAGTGAATTATTTCTGGCATCAGTTCTAGGTCAGTCCTGTGCTGGGAAGCAGGGACCCTGAGAATCTTGCAACATAGTCTGCTTTCAAGACTTCCCCAGGTTCCAAAGAGATGCTGCGAAAATCCATGAGAAAGAGCAGTGGTGGTGTGAGTGCCAACAGGGCTTATGGAGAGAACTCTAGGGCCCCCACCGGGTCTCATGGAGATACTGAAGCTGCTGGCCAAATAGGAGTGGTCCCTGGCTGCCAGAAATCCCAGAGCAGAAGGCTAAAAGATGCTGAATAGCCCCCATTCTGAGGGAGTAAGTGAGGCACTGCATGAGGATGTGGAGGATGGGGTAAGCCTGGCCTTCAGTGGAGAGGGGTTGGGGGAGAGCAAAAGATGAATGACTTACCCTCCCACCACCATTTCAGTGAGAGGCCTGCCAGTGATTCTCTGTGCTCCGCAGCCTGACACGTGGCCCCTGCACACTGGGCCATGTCCAGGCTGTCTTTCTTCTCCTTGCCTCATCCCCAATTTATGTCAGGCAGAGGCTGACACAGGACAGGTGTGACAAATGTCTGGCTACCTGTTCAAAAATTGGGAAAAGAAAAACTCTCCCCAACAAGATATTCCATCTACATACCTCCCAGATGTCACCGGGAGGACCTGTCACGGCCAAGACAGATGGTGGCCCTAATGGACTCCATTCTTCACCTGCTGCTGGGGAGCTGCAACCTAGCCCCAAGGCAATGGAGCCCTCCCTGACACTGGTCTGCCCATTCCCTCTATACCCACAGAACCTCTGTCACAGTCGGACCCCAGGGTCCCAGCATCTCTACCTCCTGCTTTCAGGACAGAGCACATTTGAGCCTCAGCTTTGGCACAAGGCAGGGACACCTTTGTTTTTTTCTCTGGCTAAACTCCCTTCCAGTTAGTCATCCTAATCACCCCACCTGGGGTGGGAACTCTGGAAGTTGGGATCCCAAGCACAGAGGTCACATGACAATCTTCATCATGCTGTCACTGGGTTTTAGCTGTAATAAGGGCTCTTGGGGGTAGGAGGATGTTGCTCTGCAGTGGAAACTACAGGTCTATAAGCTCCCAATCTTAATGGCTCATTTCCTGCTAGGTACCAGACATCATGTCCATTTCCCCACCTTGTGTGGGGCTACCAGGTCCAGTGTGTATATAGACCTCACTCAGCCAGATTGATGCTCTGTCCCCACCAACTACTCCACAGATGGGAATGGATAATGGCCCCAGGCAGGCTTTCCACGTCCTTGAAGCAAGACTGTCATAAGATGAAAAGGGAAGTTGGGAAGAGTCCAGCCTCCTGATTGGTCCAGGAGAAGAGCGGCCTGGGAGGAATATGCCTGAGACTGTGGCAGGCACTGGAGGAGGGGAGTTGCCTGAGCAAAGCAGGCATGAGAAAGCCAGAGCCTCGCAGAACAGTTAGTGTGCCAGACTTAGGGTTACATCAGATGCCAGCAATGCCCCTTCTAGCTCCAACTTGACCTTGGAATCTGGGTTTGGCTTTCTTCTCTATAGAGTGGGGACAATGGTGAAGGCTGCCAACTCCTGGGCTGATGAGCCAGGCATTTCCTCTTTGCATTTGCCCTGAATATATGTGACCCTATAGCACCCTGTGAGGTAGATCTTGTGATCTCCATTTTCCATGTGATGGAATGAGCACAGAGATATTGCAGGGCTTGCCTGAGACAGAGTTCAAGGCCTTCCTGCAGGGTTACATGTAGGGACCTGGTGCCATAGGGACTCATGAATCACTCATCCTTTCACCTGTTCTAGCATTAGCATGAGACCAGACAGAATAAACCAAAAGCACCTTTGTGACATTTCACAGCATGCTAGTCAACCATGATATTGCACGCATGGAGCCCACAGACCAGGGACAGTCAACAGAAACAAGCCATGCAGAGGCCTGCTAGGTTGAGCAGCAGGTAGAATGAGGTAGAATAGGTACCCTGGCAGTGGACAGGAAGTAGAGGGTGGATGTCAGGAGGACCCTGGGATTGGTCCAATGATGTGCCCCATCTGTATCCCTAGTCCTCTCATTTCACAGATAAGAAACCCAGGCTCCAGATGGGCCTGAGCTGGTCACACAGGTGGGCTTGGAGGTATCTGAGTCTCACTGGTTTGCTGCAGCCACAATGAGGGGATGAAGGAATGTTCATAGGAGCAAGTTATCAGGGCTTGGCTCCCTGAGGGCCTGGCCTGGCAGGGAGGTGTCACTGCTGGTGGGTGGGATATAACGTTTTAAACATGCATTCTCAGGACTAGGTACTGAGGTATGGGCTAGGGTGCAGGGCACTACTCCTAGCAGGCTGAGGATTGGGAATCTCTGAAAGTTATAGACATGCAAGGGACATTGGGTGCAGGGTCGATATTGGGTGCATATCTGATCCAGACCTAGGCTTTCCAGGAACCTTTTTGTATTTGGCTAGAGGAGAAAGGGTAGGGATAGGGTGTCTGTGTTGTAAAATTGTTATGACAATTACTAGGGAAAAGACAGAAGCTCTTCCAGGTTTGATAATTGAGAGCATCTGATGTAACCTAAGCAAGGGGTCCAGGGAGGGCAACTAGGAGGTAGGTGTGTCCTCTGGGTGAAAAATCAGACAGTATAGATCCTTGGGGGTCACTTGGGAGGAATGAGTACAGTAAGATCTGGGGATAGCCACTGATTCCTGGTGACTCAGCTATGGCTTCTGGTGCCTGTGATGGTCCCTTGGGCTTAGAGTCTCCTTTCTGAGGCTGGTCCTTCCTCAGCCCTAGGAGCATCTGTGTCCTGGGCCAGTAGACTGGATCAAGCCTCTTTTAAGAACTGCAAGGGGGTAAGGTGGGTGGGAGAGACAGTGCTGGGAGCCTGAACTGACCCCCTCCTGAGTCCTAGACCAAGGTGCTAAAGAAATGAAGCTAGAAGTTCCCTGCCTCCACCTACTCCACAGCCCTAGGGCATCCCACCCTCTTTCCCTCATTCCTACAGGATCACCCAGTACACGTGTCAGCCTCAGGATGTAGGGATGTAGCCAAAATACACTGACCTCCTTTTCTAAGGGCAGTGGCGTCTGGGCCTCTCACCTGCACAGATTTGATTTCTAATAAACAGACTTATCACACACAATCATATAGGAATAATTTATCACTCGTTAATAAAAGAGCAATTACTTATTCACATTGTTTTTGCCTGAGCACATAGCAAGCTCTGTTGCAGGAATGCACTGGGGTCTCTCACAGAAGTGGAAGATGCCTCTTCATTTCCAGCCAAGGTCAGGTCTAAGGCCCAGTGGCTACAGACCCTATTCCAGTGGAAGGTGACCCCTGCTGGGTGACCCACCAACCTGGTGGGGGAGGTGCCTTGTGACAGAGGACAGGAGCAGGGAAAGATGAGGAGAGGTCCAGGAGTGAGTATTTGTCAGGATGTTAGGGGCTGGGCCAGGTGGCCATGAAGGAACATCAGGCAGATCAAGGAGGAGTGGCAAAGAAAGCTTGAGCACAGAGAATTTTAGGCCAGAAGCTGCCCTTTCAAGTGTCTGGATTGCAGAAGCCTCTGTAACCAAGAGCCCAGAGTGTCCCTGGAGACCTGATGTGTCTTCAACCACACTTGGCTGAGTTGGGGATCACAGAGCAGTGTTTAGGGCTCAGACTCTGCCCCAGATGCCAGATACCCAAGGCTGTGTGTGCAGGGGCTTTTTCCTGCTGCACCTCGGAGACAAAACTTTCTAACCCACATTTGTCTCCACATTCTGGAGGATACACTTTCCTTTCTTTTTTATTAGCTCTAAAATTTCTGTTGTAAATTTCAAATATGTATGCTTTTGTTTTTAAACTATAACATTTTGGTCAACAATATGTTGCACAAGGTTAAAATCTCTACCCAGCTATTGATCTGGAAAATGGGTTTGTTCAACTCCTGCCTGCAGTCCTCCCTGAAGGCAGCCACTGTTACCCCCATTTCCTTTGTAAATGATGACTTTTGCATTTCTGAGGCTCCCACACTAGCCCCTCTCTTGCATGGTCTTTGGTTTTCCCTGGAGTTTATACTTGACTTTGGGTTTTGGTGTTTTGTATTGTTTTCCCCTCTTGTACCATTTCATGAGCTTATTCTTTCCCATGTCAGAGTTTGTAGTGGGTTTCTTATTTTCTCCCTGGAAAGATCTCAGGCCCTTTTCCTGCTGCCCCATTAATTCCCTTAACCACTATTAAGGTTTCATCCAACTTTCACTGTATGCAATTTTTTTCCCTCTGGGTTTACAGAGGCTGAAGCACAACTCCAACTAAACATTCTAAGGAAAATATAGTGAAGAACATTCTCTGAATCCTCCCATGGCTACAAGTTTGTTTAGATGGATTGGCTGGCTCCAGAATGCCATTTTGAAAATGGTGACCCCTGAGTTATGAAGCTATTACACTTTTGTAGTCCTTTGGCATCCAATTTGGTGTGGGGAAGTCTAATGCCACCTTGCATCTTTTGTGATGACTCTTTCTTCCTAGGGCTTCAGGCCTGTCTTGATCCCTGTGTTATGAATGCACAGTGAAGGACTAGGTTCTCAGATTTCGGAAATTTTCTGGTATTATTTCTTTGACTTTTTTTTGTTCTCTATTTTCTCATTTTCCTCTTTATGGAACTACCCTAAGACAGATGTTTGACCTATAGTTGTTTTCTGTATCTCATTCATTTTTTTTCTCTTTTTATTTTTTCTTTCTGAAAGATTTCCTTGAGGTTGTTTTCCAACACTTCTATTGATTTTTTTAGTTTTACCAATTCTATTTTTAATTTCTAGACATTCTTTCTTGTTCTGGTGGCTCCTTGGTCATAGCACATAGTTCTTCTTATGAATCTCCTTCTATCTGTAGGAGTATACTAATTAGATTTTTCTTCTAGTTTGGGGAGAGATTGAGCTTATCCTATGATAAATTTCAAGTATCAGGCAGGAGCTATCCAGGGTACCCGAAGATTCTAGTGATGAAGACACCTTCTCTGAATGTTTCCATAGGGGAAACATTTCATCATCCTGTTTCCTGCCTTTCCAAGGGTGTGCTCTGTGTCACCATCATATCAGGAAGGGGAACAACACATGTCTCTAACATAGATCACAGTGTCTAACATGGTGGTGGGAAGAAGAGGGGAACCACCAGTGTTGTATAAAAAGCAGTAACAACTTAATGCTGAGTGAGGGTGGCATCTCTCAAGGTGAGGCAGGCTATGCTGAGCTCTAGATTTATCTGCCAGGTTCCTTTCTTTGCTGAGACTGAAATTGGAAAGTGACTGTCGGTATGTTTGCCATGCAGCCTGGCCAGCATTACCTCCTCCAACTTAGACACAGCTGAGCTCCTGCCTACATATAGCAAGGCCACGGTCTCACCAGAAGGCTACCTATCCTGGACTTAGGTACCAGGACCCAGATTGGCCTCTAGATAGGCAGGGCACTGTTCACAGAGGCCAGACTTAGGTGAGAATATGTATGAGATCCTGGGGAAGTGGGTGCTAGCCCATCATCATCCTCATATTGTTGGTGTGATTACAGACAGATGGGGCTGACAACGTCTCCAACTAGTCTTAGAGTGGGTACAAAGGCTGCATCTGAGTCCAGGGCTAAAGAACCATCCCAGGGTCTACCCTTGGCCAGTCCAGGGAAGTAGGCCTGGGTTAAGGATGAGGTGCTTTAGGGTGTCAGGTTGCCCAGAGTAGTTTCTGTTTCCTGCTGTGTGGTCTTTGGGGTCCATAGTTGGCTCTGATCATAATGGAGGGGTACCCTAGGGCCTCAGTTATGTGCCCTATTCACTGGCCTCTCTGATGCCCTGCTAGTGATCTTGTCAAGCCTCAAGACTGTTGTCTGAGGACAGGTGATGATTGTTACCTCTTCACTGTGCTATGGGAGAATGCACTGTGGGGATGTCATGAAATTCCAGAAATAAGAAATATCCACACAGTGGACTGTCCCAAAGGAAACAGAGACCCCATCTTCCTCTTCCCTTCCTCAGCCTTTCCCTTGCCCTTCCCAGCTACTGAGCTCTGTGTGAGTCTAGGGGTATGACAGTGTACTGACAGTGCCTCCTTAGGAGACAGATGTTCATCCAAAAGCCCCTGTATGACCTCAAGGCTCTGATGCTGGAATGGGATGTCCTTGGGCCAAGGCATGTACCCAGGGATGTCTGATGTCTGTATAGAACTTGCCTTTGGGTCTCTCTGCCCTTGTATGAGACTGGCTGTGTTCTGTGTGGGTTACAGGTCTGCCTCAGATTGCCCTTCATCCAAAAGCTTTGCATAAGTTGGTGGTGGTGATGATGGTAGTATTAGTGGTGGTGAGGGTGATGGTGATTGCTATAGTTTGGATCCTAAATGTACCCCAAAGGCCCATGTGTTAAAAGCTTGGTCTCTTGCCTGAGGCAGTATTGGAAAGTACAGAATCGTTTTAGAAGATGGAATCTTTCTAGTGGAAGGAAGTTAGGTTACTGCAGGCATGGGCTTGAAGCGCATACTGGAATACTGGCCCCTCTTCTCTCTCTCTCTCTCTCTCTCTCTCTCTCTCTCTCTCTCTCTCTCTCTCTCTCTCTTCCTAGCGGATGAAATAAGCAGCTTCCTCTGCTCTATCTTCCTACCATGATGTGCTGCCTCACCACAGGCCCAAAGGCAACAGAGATGACCATGGAGTGAGAGCTGCCACATGCGCCTGCAGGGAACGCGGTTCTGTGGTCCATCTCACTCCATCTCACTCCAGTAAGAGTGGCAGCCATTATGAACTCAAACAACAACAAGTGCTGGCGAGGATGTGGGGAAAAGGGTACACTTGTACATTGTTGGTGGGACTGCAAATTGGTGCAGCCAATTTGGAAAGCAGTATGGAGATTTCTTGGAAAGCTGGGAATGGAACCACCATTTGACCCAGCTATCCCCCTTCTCGGTCTATTCCTTAAAGACCTAAAAAGAGCATGCTACAGGGACACTGCTACATCGATGTTCATAGCAGCACAATTCACAATAGCAAGACTGTGGAACCAACCTAGATGCCCTTCAATAGACGAATGGATAAAAAAATGTGTCATTTATACACAATGGAGTATTACTCTGCATTAAAAAATGACAAAATCATAGAATTTGGAGGGAAATGGATGGCATTAGTGCAGATTATGCTAAGCGAAGCTAGCCAAGCCCTAAAAAACAAATGCCAAATGTCTTCTTTGATATAAGGAGAGTAACTAAGAACAGACTAGGGAAGAAGAGCACGAGAAGAAGACCATCATTAAACAAGGAGAAGAGGTGGGAGGGAAAGGGAGAGAGAAGGGAAATTGCATGGAAATGGAAGGAGACCCTCAGGGTTATACAAAATTACATACAAGAGGAAGTGAGGGGAAAGGGAAAAATAATACAAGGGGGAGGAATGAATTACAGTAGTGGGGGTAGAGAGAGAAGAGGGGAGGGGAGGGGAGGGGAGGGGGGATAGTAGAGGATAGGAAAGGCAGCAGAATACAACAGACATGAGTATATCAATATGTAAATCAATGGAAGTGTAACTGATGTGATTCTGCAAGCTGTATACGGGGTAAAATGGGAGTTCATAACCCACTTGAATCAAAATGTGAAATATGATATATCAAGAACTATGTAATGTTTTGAACAACCAACAATTAAAAAAAAAAAGACCATGGAGTGAAACCATAAGTCAAAATAAACCTTTCCTTTTTGGAAGTTTATTTTCTCACATTTCTTGTCATAGTGACAGAATGATGACTCATTCAGTGACAGTGATGATGACGATGATGAAGATAATGATGTTGGTAGTGGGGGTGATGATAACAATGCCAAGAATAGAAGACACCTCTACAGCCCACATTCCCTTCATGATGCTGGACATGGGACTTCATATATGGCTGGGCTCATGGCCATCAAAGGTGGTGCAGAACTGCCTGTTTGTAAAGAGGCACTGACCTGCACATGTAGACTCCTTCCATGCCATGCCCACCCCAAGGACTTATCTTGGTGTCATCAGGTCAGCAAGCATCCTTGATGTGACTAGCCAGAGCCCCTGTAACATGGTATAACTAGAGGCAACCCAACCTCAGCAGGAACCTGGGAGGGTTAGATTGGCATGGAGAAGCCATGGTCCCAGAGGCCTCCCAGCTCAGCTAAATTACTGCCTGCTCAGAAACCATCCCCCCTAGATTTGTCTCCATGAAGTGCCACAATCCTTTCCTCCCACATGAGGACTGTGTTGCTTTGCACCTCCTCTCAGTGCCTAGGGATAGATGTCTGGTCCTTATAACTAGTTTTATTCTCTTTCCTATTTGTTTGTTTGTTTTGGTAGCAGGGATTGAAACCAGAGGTTTTTAGCCACTGAGTCCATCCCTAGCCCTTTTTACTTATTTATTTATTTATTGAATTTTGAGACACAGTCTCATTAATTTACTGATGGCCTTGCTAAATTGCTGAGGCTGGCCTTGAACTAGCAATCCTCCTGCCTCAGCTTCCCAAGTTGCTGGGATGATAGATGAGTGCCACCTCACCCAGCTCTTTGTATTTTTAAGTTGACCTTTTATGCATGTTTGGTTACAAGCCATGTTAGGTTACTGCAGGCATGGGCTGGAAGCGCATGATGAAATAAGCAGCTTCCTCTGCTATATCTTCCCACCATGATGTGCTTCCTAACCACAGGCCCAAAGGCAACAGGACTAAAACACCATGGACTGAAACCATAAGCCTCTTCATCAAAATAATTGTTTTTCCATGGGCCTGACCAGTATTTAAGAATTTGTTAAGTCTCTCCTCATATCCTTCACCCGCAACCCAGTGAGATGCTAACCTTGCCCAGGTCTCCTGGGGGGTTGACTCCACACCAAGTGAGATGCCTCTTGGCTTTTCACATTCAGTCACATGGCCTCAGCAAGACAGTGGTCCTCTCCAACCCTTTCTTTCCTTTTCCTTAGGTGAGAATTTTAGTGCTTCTACTTGGCCATTGTGAGAGTGAAGGTGGCATCACCCACATGTGTCAGGGGGTCAGTCACAAACCAGGTCAGCAAACTGTTTCTGTAAAGGGTATAACACTAGATCACCCCAGTGTTGTGGGCCACATGGTGTGTCTTAACAACTCAACCCTGCCAATGGGTTGTCTCAGACACTACTTGAACACATTGGTGTGAGCTATGCCAAAAACACATTATTTACAAAAGTGGCAGCCAATTCTTGAGCCAGTTTGCCGAGTGCTTGTAGAAAAGGAGGTAAGAATCCCGTTGTCTTTGATGACGGCTTTCCTATGGCACCCTAGACTGGGTTCTCTGGTCTCACCATTCTGGCCTCACTGGGAATTACTCCAGTGGGGATCCTACCTGTCCTGGCCAGGCACACTCACCAGCCTTCACAGGGTTTCTTAGTGTGCTGCCAATGTTCCATGTGCTGCTAACTTCCTCAGGTCTTTCAAAGGTCTCTGGGAAGCAGGAGCAGACCCTGGTCAGGAGGATGTGCCAGGCTTGATCTATACTTAGATGTCTCCAGTGGCAGCCTGGCTGGCTGTTCTCCTAACAAGAGGCTGAGAGGCAGGTTGGGCTGATTCCAGAGGGTGACCTGAAGATCTGCATGTATGTGACTTTTCAGAGAAGAATGAATTCTGCCTGGGCAGAGGCCATCCACCTGCCTGGCTTGTCAAGTTTTACAAGTGCTGAGGGCTCAAGAAGACATGGAGAGATTCCTAACCACTTCCTCCCACTAAAGTGAACGGAGACCCTCTACCAGCTCCCTAGATCTTTGTGGCCCCAACATTAGCAACCCAGCAGCCCAATGCCTAAGTATACTTACTTTTGTTCTGTGTTCTTAGGATGTTCTCCTGTTTTGCATACTAATCATGCTAACAGTGCATTCCTATTGTATGCACCCTCAACATTCAGTTCCATTGTTTGCCCCCCCCATGCACTCTTTTTGTCTGATTTTGTGCCTTTGAATATGTGTTCCTGTTGCACATACCCCTTGTACACACTTGGGTACTTCAAGAATCCCTGTCAGAGGCTGACACTCTGAGCCTCACAGGCAATGGTCAGCTTGGTGTAAGCAGAAGATCCAGGGTTAGCAGCTCAGGTCAGGGTGCTAGACCTGGGAGTGGGTGTGGGGCATAAGGGAGGGCAAGACCCAGCACTGTGGAGCCTGCCAAGCTGGGTATCCTGGGAAGGGGCAGGGTTGGCAGATGGATGTGGGGGCAAGTGTGCAGCAGTGCAGGAGCCCAGGCCAGGCATAGGAGTTCCCATTCTTAAAATGCCACTCCCAAGGTCAGGGGCATGTGGGCTAGTGGCTAGTTCCTTATTAGTTCTCCTGAGAACCCGGGACTGGATCCCAGGCTGCTAGCTGGAACCATATTAGCCACAGGACCATAGTAAAATATTTTGGAGACAGAATCCTTCAGGAAATTAGAAAGTGGGTGTTTGCTGCCACCTGAAAAAGGAGGCACAGGAGTGGCTACCAGCCACCACTCGATGACACATTGACTGAATCCATGGAATTGGGGCAGCCTGAACTATCTGTGTCCTAGGGCAGTATGGGGCTTTAGAGAGAGCCTCCAGGTACTTGTGGATCTCCAGTGTAAGGCTCACTAGTTGGGACCAGCAAGATGGGCATCAGATGGGAAGTTCTGGAGCCTTTGGATTGGCAGCCCAGCCTTAACCATGAATGAATCCCTGAGGTCTGGATCCTGAGTTGTGAACTCTACACACCAGAGGATCTGCTGACAGTGGACTCTCCCCAACATCCTCATGCTGACTGTGGCCACTAACACCCCCCCATTCCCACACACCCCTCCTGGTGTATGGTACCTGCTATTATGCTTGTTCTTCCATCTGCAACACACAGGACAGACCCTGGGGAAGGGACCTCCTGACTTATGTTTGAGGGACACAGGGAGGAGTGAGTGAGTGGATGGTCTCTGTTGCAGTGTTTCTCTTTGTTAAGGGCCCTCAAGCCAGGACCCTCCCCTGCCAGCCTCCATGTCCTTAGCTTGAAAAGGGCTCAAGGTAGACACTAAGGGTGCTGTGTTGGCTGAAAACTTTTCTTTGGTGGGGGGAGGATAGAACTTTGGTTAGGGGTGTGTAGGGTAGTAGTCTTTCAGTGCCCCTGTTGTCATGTGTTTGGGGTAGGAATTCTAGCTTCCCCCTAACCAGCAAACTTCATTTTCTTCATCTATAAAGTGAGTCAACAAAATTTGACCCTTAGGAGTCATCAGCAGACTTAGAGACTTAGCCCCAGGCGTGGGTCTAAAGGCACCCTATTCTCTCAGGTAATCCCAATGTCACAAAGCAGACAGGTTGGGCAAGAGCAAGGCCTATGGCCAGAGGGGCAGAGGGAACACCTAGCAGAGTCAAGTTGGTCCCAGCAGCTCTGTCCCAGTCATAGTAGGATTGCAGGTAGGTTTTTGCCCAAACTAGTCCATTTCCCCACTGCACATGGCTGGACCTGAAGCATCTCAACTTGTGTCAGGTGCTCTCCTGCCATGGTTGGTGGCTTTGCCCATTATTGACCTGACCTGTATGCCATCCCTGCAGCCAAGATCAATAATGATGGGGCCTCTGGGACCCCTGGACAGTGTAGCAGGGGCTGAGAGCCACACTCCTAGGAGACACAGGGTGATCTTACTCCCTCTAGAGCCACTGTTACCCTCTGTCTCTAGCACTTGGGGTTTGGGAAGGGCACAGGAATCTCCATGGGAAATTGAATTTCCCTTCACATGTCTGGAGGCCTGAGAATGGATGGAGGATGGTAGTGTATGTGAGATGTGAGGATGAGGAGAACAGATGGCTGGTAGGGGGTGGTGAGTCAGTGATGGGGGGCTGGCAAGAGTCGGCATCAGGCAGAGTATGGAGTGCCCTGACCCTTTCCAGTGTGGAGATGACACTGGTCCCTCCACCCCATCCTGGATCTATTTCTGGTCTCAGTGTGCTGAGTCGTTCTGCCTTGTAACTGTGGTCTGTGATGTGACCGCTTCAAAGGGACATTGTTGGTATCTGTTGGATCTATGAATCCTGAGATGACCAATGTCCCAACCCCTCTACAGCCTTCTGACACCAGCCTCTAGGATAGGGTACCCCAGCTCCGAACCTTCCTGAAAATGTCCCTTCCAGGCACTAATGGCACAAGAGAAAATCATGTGCTCCCTGTACCTACCCAATAGGCTTGCATCCTGGACCCCAGCATCCTCTCAGCCACTATTCCTGCCCAGGCCACACAGAAGCCAAGCTTAGTGTATCAGCTGGACTCTTAGAGGTCACCTTCAGGCAGCAGTGTGGCTCCTATCCTTCCCTTTCCTTCCTACTGGATGGTCTTGTGATAAGAGCAGGACAGGCCTTAACCATTCACTGCCTCAGTTTCCTAATCTGAAAACAGACTGGTAATATTGATCAGAAAACTGATTCTTATTAGTGCCTGCTACCTCAAGCTAGTCAGATGTCCCAATGATTTTTTGGGTGTTTCTCTTGGGGCAGGTATGAAGACAGTAGGGAACTGAGCTGGTGGTTGATGCTCTGGACTTGTAATACTGTCAGCCCTGAACTGTCTCTTGGCCTTGTCAGGTAGGGACAGAGGTGTCCCCATGGGTCCTCAGCCCATGTTAGGGACAGTCCAGAGTAGAGGGTGCTGGGAACAGAGGGTCCTTGGGGAAGACACCAAAGATGGCAATCCCACCTGAGCTCTGTGGGCTGCTGAGGTGAGTTGCTGACCTCAGCAGCAGCCGGCCTGCTGGCTCCTGTGCTCCTGCAGTTGCTGGGTGAGTCCTGAAAACTCCTTCCTCTTTCCTGCCTTCCCTCAGCACATCCTTCTATCTGCCTTGACCCCTCTCCTCTTCCCCTGCCCTCCTCTTCCTGGCTCCTCCCATCTCATTCCCCTCTTCTCATTCCCCTCCTCCCTCTCCTCCCCTCCTCTCATCCTTCTTCCCTTTGGGCACTCTCCTCCCTATTCTCCCTCTTTTCTCTCCTCCTCCCCTCTCTCCCACTCCTCCCTCCTTCTATACTCCCACCTAGAGGGGCAAGTCCTCTCTACCCTGGCTGCCACACAACAAGAGGAATTTGGTCCAGGGCTCATGGAAGTATCCAGGCCCAGAAACTGGAGCACGAAATATGAGGATTAGGGAGGGCTGGGTTGGGGCAGGGGCATCATGCAAGGCTAGATGGTAGGGGAGGGAAGGGAGATGAGTGCTCAGGGCAAGGTCAGCGGAAGGCCCAAGTCCACTGCCAGGTGTCAAGGTTTGGAAGGTGAAGGGGGTCCAGGAGAGGGGCAGGGCTGTGTTTCCCATAGGGAGCCTTCAGGGCCCAGAAGCCAGCCAATTCCACTCCTCTGCCCCAGGTGAGTAGAACTTCACAGAAAGACCAGGACCAAAAGAGGGCCAAAGGAGGGCACTGTGAGGGGATACCTTTCCTCTAGATTTGGGGGCAGGGTCGCTAGGGATCCAGGACCCCTTTTAGGAGCCCAGGCTAGGGAGAAACATGGGGAGGGTCCCCGTAGTGCCAGGATACCACAATACAAGGGGAACAGAGGGGAGGCACAGGAGGAGGCCAGGAAATGGGCCTGAAATCACAGGAGAGTGTCAGGATCCTTGAGAAGGGCAGCCAGGGCTTCAAGGGAGGGATGAGGCCAAGGAATAGAGAGGCAAGTGGCGGGAACTAGGCAGGTGTCTCATGAAAACGAACAAGGCTGGTGAGGGGAGGGAGAATAAAAATGGGAGCCGGTGGCACAGGAAGAGGAGGACTCAAAGACCAGGTCCACTGCTGGATGTGAGGGTTGGGGAGCAGGGCCCAGGCAGAGGGAGGCCAAAGGGCCCAGGCAAGGGGCAGGGCTATATTTTCCCAAAGGGATCCCAAAGAGATAAAAGACCAGGTCAAGTCCCAAGCTCTAGTGTGCATCCTAGTAAAGGGATCAGGAAAAGGGGCAGGGCAGGGACAGGGACAACAGGAGTTCCAAAGGAGGGCACAGAGGAATAGGCCAAAGGATGGGTGTGGTTGGGTTTGGGGCCAGGACCTCTGCAAGGAGACCAGGCTAGGGATCTAGATGTGGTCCTATGGCAGCGCAGAGCAGGGAAGGGCAGAACTGGGCAGGCAGGCAGTACTAGGGTTCTGCAGGGAAGGAAAGTCAAGGGAAGCAGAAAATAGGCCCAAGCGAGGGGTGCAAAGTCAAAGCCCAGGGACACAAGGAGAAGAAGGGGCACTGGAGGCTCCAGGGAGGAACCAGGCCAGGGAATGGAGAGCCGATGTAGAGGGGACTCACCAGTCTAGGCAAGAGACCCCTCCCACTTGGGTGAGGGGAGGGGGCTTTTATACCACCACAGTCAGGGTAACAGGGACTCTCCTCTCCAGGGGAGACACCCTTCCCACCTGGGTGTCAGGGGAGCTCCTATACCTCCTCAGCCAAGGTAGAGGGGACTCACCCCTCCAGTCGGAAGACCACTCCCACCTGGTTGTCAGGGGGAGATCAAATACCAATGCAGCCAGGGTAGAGGGGACTCGCCCCTAGAGGAGGGAGACCCCTCCAACTTGGGTGTCATGGGGAGATCCTATACTGCCACAGCCAGGGTAGAGGAGACTTGCCACTCTAGGCGGTAAACCCCTCCCACTTGGGTGTGTGTGGGGACTTGTTTACCCCTGCAGCCAAAGTAGAGTGTACTTGCCACTCCAGGCGCCATACCCCTCCCACCTGGGTGTCGGGGGGAGCTCCAATACCACTACAGACAGGGTAGAAGGGACTTGCCCCTACAGGAATGAGACCCCTCCCATTAGGGTTTCCAGAGCAACTCTTATAGTTTCCCAACCAGGGAAGAGGGGTTCAGCCCTGCAGGCGAAAGACACCTCCCACCTGGGTGTCCAGGGAGCTCTTATAGGGCACCAGCCAAAGTAGAGGGGACTCGCCTCTCGGGATGGGAGACCCCTCCCACCTGCTTGTCAGGGGGAGCTTGTATACCACAGAAGCCAGGGTAGAGGGGACTCGCCCTCCAGGGGAGAAACCCCTTCCATCTGTGTTCAGGGGAGCTCCTATACCTCCGCAGCCAAGGTAGAGGGGAATCGCTCCTACAGGCAGGAGATGCCTCCCACCAGGGTTCTGGGGAGCTTGTATACTGCCTTAGCCATGGTAAAGAGGACTTGCCCCTCCATGCCCAAGACCCCCTCCCTCCTGGGGGTCTGGGAGAGCTTGTATACCTCGGCAGCCAGTGTAGAGGGGACTAGCCACTCCAGGTGAAAAACCCTTTCCACCTGGGTGTCAGTGGGGAGGCGGTTGCTGAGGCCACTGTTGGTGTCTGTGGGACACCAGGCATCTGGGCTGCTGGAAGGACTTCACATCATCTCTGATCCCCTCCCTGTTCAGCTTCTAGCCAGCTGCTTGGCACGGGGTCCAGAAGCCTCTGCTGGACTTGAGAGTGTGTTGGAAAAACTATGTTTATGCAACTGAATGCCGCGAGATGGAGCATAGCCTGGGCGGCTCTTAGAGATGCCAGCTGTTCACCAGCCTGGACCAATCGTGGGACCTGAGGACAAGGGAGAATTTAGTCATGGGCTGGCACAGTGCAGCAGCAGCCCGAGTTGAACTTGGGAGGTCTAGAGCGATGTGATGCGCCTGGCTCTTCAGGCGACAGTGTTGGCACTTGCCAATGTCACTTTAGTCTACAGCTATGACCGAGTCTGGTTCACAGAGCAGGGGATGGGCATGCCCTGGAGCCCCCAGGAAAGGCAGTGTCGGGCCCCTCAGTATTGGTCAGGGTTCTTCAGAGAAGCAGAATCCACAGCATTTAGATGCAGACAGACACAGACATAGACATGGGTGCACAAGTTACAGGTAGATTCCCTTTTTTGGGTACTGTTGGTTGAATACAGGAATGCTTACTGCCACTGAGCCACACCCCAGTCCTTTTTATATTTCATTCTGAGGTGGCAGTGTCTTGCTAAGTTAGTTGCCCAGGAGGACTTTGAAATTCCAATCCTCCTGCCTCAGCCTCCTGAGTTCTTGGCATTACCATTGCACTCACTGATAAGATTTTTCAAGAATTGGCTCATGGAATCAGGGGGCTGATAACACCAAAATGAGCAGGGAAAGCTGGCAGGCTGAAGGCCTAGGAAAGAACTGGTGTTTCAGCTTTAATCCAAAGGTAGTAATGAAGCCAGAATTTCTTCCTCCTCAGAGGACTGCAGTATTTTCTCTTAAGGCCTTAAACTGATTGGACTAGGCCCATCCCCATTGCAAGGGATAAGAATTTGCTTTACTCATAATCTGTTATTTAGAAAGTAATCTTATCTTAAAAAAAATCATCTACATCTTAAATGGTGTTGGACCAAACAACTGGGTACCGTAGGCTAGCCAAGTTGATATATGAAATTAGCCACCACATTCTTCCCACCTGTAACATTACTGAACAGGAATCTGTGTTTTAGCAAGATCCCCACTGTAAGCACCTGGAGTCAAGAAGCAGGGTCTTCGAGGCTTGTCTGGGACGTCTCAGGTGGGTCTCTCCTGGGTGTGCTGGATGTCCTTCCCAGGCCCCCACTGCTCCTGCCTCTCCCAAGCTCAGAGTTGGCCTTGTGGGGATGGAGGGAGTGGGAATCTCTAGGCACTATATGCTCATCTTTTCAGTTTGATCCCAGAGAAAAACCAAAGACCCAGGAGCACAAGCAATTCCTCCTGCGCTCTCAGGACTTCCTGCAGCAAGTCAGATCCTTGAAGGTGAGGGCCACATGTTTGGATTTCCTTTTTCTGCAATTCCTGACGTAACACTTAGCATGCGCTCAGGTCCAATAAATAGCAGTGAATGCATCAATGACCCAAGCCTCGGTTTCCCATCTACAATATACAGATACTCTCCTGGTTGTTGGTAGAGAAGCAACCAGGTATGAAAAGCATATGGAAGCTTGGACCCTGACCTGCCCAGGGTAAGCTCACAAGGTCATTGCTGAGTGTTTGAAAGGCATGCCTTCTGCCTGGGCAAATGAAGCTACCCTTCAACATACAAAAACTCAGAAAGCAAGAGTTCCCTTCTCCGAGTGTATGGAATGGATGCAGATGAACAAATATAGGAGGCCCGAGTTTGCAGAATGGATATGGATGAATTGAGCTTAGAGAATGGACATAAGTAGACTAAGTTTACAAAGTAGGTAGATAGAGGGGGCTGAGTTTTGGAATGCATGTGGGTGGACTGGTTGCAACCAACAGCAATAACACTGGGTTCTTGAGAGTCATAAAGTGCTCTTAAGTGTAGAGATTGCCATCGCTGATAGCCACCTCATCACTCTAGTGAATGTAGTTTTCATTATTGTTTTATGGAACAGGGACACTGAGGACAAGAAACACTCAGTGTCTTCTCTAAGGACTTTCATCTAGCTGGACTAAGCCCATCTCCTTCCGAACCTTTCTCTTTGAAAACAGCGCACATGCATGCACACACACGTAGCTCTTTCCTTGGTGTGCTTGCAGGTGTGCACATGTGTGGGGCGGGGTGTGCACACACAGAGGACACAGGGCTGCAGGGCAGGGAGTGGTCTACGCTACTCCTGAAAGTGCCAGAATTCTCGCATGTCCCTGGAAGTCAAGCTTCTTTCCAGGTCATCAAAGTTTACACTTGGGTAATAACACACGTGTAATTAACTGAACAAATACAATGAATGTATCTGCAGTGACATGATAGTTGGTGCTGAATCCTATTAAAGCACATTTAATTAAAAATGCATTAAACCTTCAAGCTGCTGAACACACCCTGCGCGTCTTCAAAGCCGCCCCTCCATGAAAGCCTTCCCCACTATTAAGTGTGAGTCACCGGTGACCCTTCGGGCATGACCGGGTGAGGTGAAGTGGCTCTTAAATGCCTGCGCCAGTATATCACAGGCACTAATGGATTTAAATCAGGGAGATTAATTCCATTCATTCTGCTTCTTATTTCAGAAAAGTCTGACACACTGAACTTAATTGCTGGAGGTGGTTGAAGACACCCGGAGTCTGGAGCCTCCTGAAGCTGGTGAGTGGCCTGCTGTCAATGATCTGGGCTGCTGTGCAGTGGGGGATGAGGACGATTAAAGTCCACAGACAGCCCCATGGTCCTGTCCACCATTAGCTTCCATCTTCTCAGCCAGCCGAGCTGCTGCAGACCCAGAGGCAGAGTCGAGTTGCTTGGGAGGGACCCTGTCTGTCTCCAGATCTCTGCTCTCAGTCCTGTGCACCCCACACCTCCAGCGAGGGCCCTGGCATGGCCCTCACCCTTCCTCTGCCTGGTTCCTGCTCGCTCACTCTCTAAACACCAGCTGAGTGGGAAAGCCAGGACATGAGAAAGCAGAAAGTCTCCAGAGACCAAGTGCCAACAGCCCCTCTGCAGAGGCGCACACCTGCCTCACCCTCGCTGGCTCCTCACGCGATCTCTTCTTGCCCAAAGGTGCATTTCCAACGCTTTTGCCCAACTCAGGGTTTCTAAGCCTAGAAAGAGGTTTCAAAGCTGCCCATCATTGTTGAGAGAATTTCAACTTCCAGGCTCTTCCCACAAATGTACGCTTCTCCTAGATAATCCCTGGCACGGTGCTTAATCCACGTTGACTCAGGAGAGCTGGCAGATCTAGTGTTCTGCCTAGACAGTGCAGGGAAGGGCTGTCCTGGAACAGTACCCAGGTGGGGGTGGAGGGTGCTAGGCTCCACCTGAGGGGTTCCACAGAGGGCCCAGGTGGGTGCTCCTGCAGAAGGGCCATGCTGCACTGTGGCTGGCTTCATGCAGCTTGGGAGGCCCTGGCCCTGCTCCCATGCTCTTCTCTCATGGTCTTGACTTTCTCAGAAATATTTAAACAAGGGGCCCCACATTTGCATTTTGCAGTGGTCCATTGGAGCTGGTCCTGGTACCGTGCCGAGAGTTGGCCCCTGGATGTAGGTCCTGCTCAGCCCCCCACAGGGAGCTCCCAGAGGCTCCCCACTCTTCCCAGAGCTACCAAATGCCTCTCCAGGAAGGTTTCCCATAGGTTCCTTCACTTTTCTCTCTCCTAGCCAAGAGGGTCTCTACAGCAGAGCGCCAGCTCACTGGGGACACTCGGTAAGTGAGAGACTCACAGGGTTTCCAGTAGCTGTGCCCACAGCCTGCTGCGGCCTTGGAACCCTTGCAGGCTGCCATGGTCTTCTGAATTTCCCTTCCTTCTAGTTCCTATGGTGCAAATGCAGGGGAGCATTTCCCAAGCTTCATGCTGCAGAGCTCTAGCCCAGCTGTCAGAAAGCGTTCTGTGGTCACATTCATTTAGGGGACACCACTGCTTGGTCCTCCTCAGTAAGAATCAGAGTGCACAAGCTCGAGGCTCTGAGAAGACCTGAAGCAGACACGTGTTACCCTGTGGGCTCCAGGCATCCTCGCGTCTGTGACTGGGCAGCCTCTCCCCCACACTTATTCACATCCATGCATGCTCAGGAAGCAGTTATTTAGTCCTAACATCATGGAGATTAACACATGGGGAGGGAGGCAAGAGACAGCAGGAGGACTGAAGGTGCACGTGGAACCGGGGTCTCTGTTGCCTGAGTCCCAATCAGCAATGCCAACAAAGCCAGGCCCAAACTTTCCTCGCACTTGTTCTTTTTCCTTCTTCTCCCTGGTTATAACAAGAAATTCAGCGGGCCTCTGACTCACAGGCCAGACAGCCCTGGGCTCCCCAGCCAGAGATGGGACCAACTGTGTCAGAAGACATGGAGGAGAGAGGACGGGAAAGCAGAGGGTCCTGGAGATTTCACAAAAGCTCATCCACAAATGACATCACTCTGAACAAAGTGATCAGAGCATCAGAAGACATGAATAACACGTCGGGCAGGTGGGAACCCTCTTGAGGTTACACACGCGGATCAGCTATAGCCAGCAGCCTTGTTCTGGGGACCTCGGCCATAGTGCCTTGGGAGGGACACACACAGAGGACAGGAAACCCAGGCACTGGCCCTGACAAGATGGCTGTCGATGATCCCAAGTAGCCATCTTCACACAGGAAAGAAATCCCAGGGTGGTCACCCTGTGGATGGGGGAATATTTAGGGACATCTTGATGGTCAGGGGCAGAACCAGGTCTCGGGTCCTAGTTTGTGAAGCTGATTTCACATCTTAGCAGCGGATGCCGTCTATGTCCCTCCCCAGCCCCCTCGGCTCTCAGGATCCGTCAGGTTGTCTGTCTCTGGCTGCAGCAGGACAGAGGCCCAGGAAGTGCAGCCCTCGAAGACCAGGAGGCTTGTGTAAGTGCCACCGCTGCTGTGCTGTATAGGGGAAGCGACTCTGAGACCGGTCCTACAGAGTTCCCATGACTCTGTGCTTCAGGGCCCCACTCAGTCACCTGCTCACTAATGGGACCTACACTGGTTTCCTTTCCTGGTTTTCTGTTTCCCAACCATGCTTCCTGGAACCCCCTCTCAAGTAATCTGCTTGCACTCAGATCCTCATCCTAGGGATGTCTTCTGGGGGACTCTAGCTGCAAGTGACTTCTTTGTTGTTGTTTGCTGTTTCACTACACTTATGTGACTCGAGGAGCTTCTGGCTTGGAAGCACACTAAGGGATGACATCCCGAGTGTGGAATCTCCTGGGCCCAGTGGGTGCATATCCTGATGAAGACATTGAAGCTGAACATACGGCAGGCAGAGGGTTCGAGGAATTCTCCTCACCTCCCATGTCCCAGCTGGGCAATAGACCCTGGAGAGTGATGGCAGTCCCCTGTGGTCACAGGGCTGGCTGGAACAGGAGGTCATGTCACTGCCCTGTATCAAACCACACAACGTTAGCCCAGAAAGATCAGAATTCAAACTTCAAAGTGCAATTCCTACTGCATGCAGATTGAGAGAAAGTTGAAAGATCTTAAGATGAACCATTAAGTCAGGGTCTGTCAACAGCTGGCTCCTGCAAACGAATTAACTTAGGTCTTTCCACTTACCTCCAGAACATAACAACAGCTGAGACTCCTGGACAGGAAAATGCTATAAGGCCATTCTGTTCCTCAATGCACACCATCTGTTGAGTTTCCTATGGGTCAAGCCATGGTCTGGACACTGGGCATGCTTAACCAGAGGCTACAAAGCCAGAAGGATGGATAGGTGTACATATGACAATGGCAGTATTTATTCACTCATTCACTTATTCATTTGTTTGCAACAAACCTCTATTAGGGGTCTTATTTTGAACCTACCAATACTTAGAAATATAAAAGAGAAAACAGACATCCTTTCTAGACTCCAATCACCATCTAGAAAAAAGATAATATCTTGAACAAATGAATACAGTTCTGTTTCACAAGCCCCATGTAAGAAGAAGCCCACGGTGTTGAGGATCATACAGGAGGTCTATGCCCAGGTTAAAAGTTAAAGGGTTAAAGCTACTGTTAGAATTACAGTCACAACCAGGACGTTCATTCAGAACACAAACACAGAGGACGGCTGAAATCTTTATTTGAGAGAACTGGAATCTCAAGAGTCAAAGTGTAAATTTTATGCAAAGATGAAAAAATACCCATTGACCAACAATCTAGGCCACCAGAATAGAATAGGATGGAGCACTTAGCAGATGGCATTGTGAAGTCAGTCACATGGAGAGAGTGTCAGCTCACCAAGTTCCTGAGACCCCAGGCTCAGTGTGCGGGCACCTACACATCTGATTCTCCTTTGACCCACTGATGGGACACAGTTCCATTTACACAGCCTTCCAAGACAGGCACAGGTATTTCCTCCTCCTGATGATACCCTCCTCTTACATGAGACCTGAACCCAGTGACTTCCTTATAAAAAACAGAATATAGGAAAACCCTGCCCTCTCAAAAAAAGCTCAGGACCAAATGGCTACTGGCAAATTCTATGGAGTATTAAAAAAAAAAAATCAACACTAGTCTTCCTCAAACTCCTCCAAAAGTTGAGAAGGAGGGAATACTTGTACATTCCTACAAGATAACACTATACATATACATGGTCTAGGGAATTAAACCCAGAAGGGCTTAACCACTGAGCCACATCACCAGTTGTTTTTATTTTTATTCGGGAGCAGGGTCTCACTAAGTTGCTTAGGGCCTTGCTAAGTTGCTGAGGCTGGCATGGAACTTTTACTCCTCCTAGCTCAGCCTCCTAAGCTGCTGGGATTATAGGCCTGGGCCACCATGATACCTGCTTCCCTGATAAATATTGATGCAAAAATTCTCAACGATATACTAGCCAAAGAATTCAACTGTACACCAGAAGTGTGAGGCACCATGATCAAGTGGGATATATTCCAGGAATGACAATATGGTTCAAAGTACAAAAATCTACTCCACAAATTACTCCCATTTCAGGATGTTGGGGGAAAACACACCATCTCAATTGATGCAGAAAAAAAGCATTTGACAGAATCCAATACACTTTCATGAAAAAAGTGTTCACTATGCTAAGTGAAATACGCTACTTCCAAAAAGACAAGAATTCACTTATAGGAGGTAGCTGGGGTACAGACAGTAGAGGGTGGCTGTCAGGTGCTGAAGAAAGGGTGGAACAGGAAGTTGTCATTAAGTGGGAACAGTCTTAGTTTTGCAAGAGAAAGTTCTGGAAATGGACTGTGAAACGACATGAATGTACTTAACACTACTGAACTAAACTCTTGAAAATGGTTAAGGTAGGAAAAACAACTTGTTGTGTGTATTCTACCACAATTGAAGATTTAAATTTTTAAATAAATACTCTAAAAGACAATGGAATAAGAGAAAAGAGTAAAAGAAAACCAAGGAGAGATGGAGTGTTTCTTCCGGGATCAGAAAATGCAAGACAAAGGTTTCTATGTTACCGACCCTTGCTCACTCTCTGGAAGCTGAGGGCCACACTGGAGAGACCCAGGTGGCAGGAACTAGCAAGGATCAGTGACTTAGTCCCACAGCCTGTAGCCAGCAGAATGCCAAAAGCTATGGAAGTTTCTGGAATTGCAAGTGGTTCCTGACTAACAGTGGCTCAGGTTACAATATCCCTGCTTGATAGCTTTGCTGGGGTGTGAACGTGTCCTGCTATTCAGTAAATTCCACAGACATTCGGCCCTTTGTTACCAAACAGGCCTTGAAGTAGATGTCTGTTCACCTGATGGCCACCTGAGTTCTGAGGACATCCAAGGTAGGCAGGGCTAAGCCATGCTTCTCGGCCGGCTGGTGTGGTAAGTGCATTGCTTACTTACAATGTGTTCAACCCACCGGGGTCTTACCAGGATGTACCCCCATGGTAAGTGGAGGGGCATCTGTGGCCTCAAGGTGTCTACAGGGTGGGCCATCTCGGTCACAGCCCAGGAAAACTTAGAGTGGAACCCTTTGGCCTGTGTGCAGATTCCTGACCCCCAGAAACTGCAGGGTCCTCAATGTTGGCTTTTGCAATTGCTGTTTTGGAGTAATTTGTCGCACAGCAATAGCTCAGAGGAGGACAGCTGGGTCAAAATCGAGAGCCATCTACAGCCAGCCTGGCTCCGTTGTCTCCCCCCAACCCCCGCCACTCATGTCTTCCCCACCAAAGCTCTTCTGAAACCAGCCTGGCAGCAGATGAGACCACCCCACAACGTGACGTTTTCAGCAGGATGAGCTCCGCCATGGAGGACCCAGGATTTTTTGATGAGCATGAAGTGAAGGGTTTTCCTGGTCAATATACACAAACAAAAAGAATAAAAAATTTGGAAATATGGCTATATTTCTATGTAGTCACCGTTTGGAAGACATATCAGCCCAGGCAGCGAGAGTGTTCACTGTGCCAACTCAGTTCACCCTCCCTGAAAGGAGGAGGTGACATGTTTAATACTCACTTGAAAACTGTGCTCTACACACCCAGAAAAAATCCTGCTACTCGGAGGGTCAGCCTTAAAAACCCAGGTCTTCAAAGGGAGGGCTGCCCCCCAAGCCAAGGACTCTGCTAGTCCCCAGCACACTGGCCAGACACTGTTCCCAGGGTCTACTCAGCACTAGTGGCCAAAGACAACTGATGATGTTGCCCATGGACAGCAAAGCACCCATGGTGATCCTGGCCATCCCGATCACCCTTTCGCAGGCACCTCAAGCCGGGGGTTTTATGTGCATGTTGTGTGACTTGTCCATGGACTATTGGAAACAATGTTGCCCATGGCTATGAGGAGGGCCCCAGAGCCAGTGCATCCACCCTTTGATGCTTCCAACTGTGGGCCTTTGGCAGCTGTGCTGGCCCAACTTTATCTGTTTCCTAACCTGCAAAATGAGGATATGACAGTTCCTGTCTCTGGAGGTCATTATGAGGACTCAGCCTGGTTCAGAGCAAGCAGTCAGTCAAGGTGAGAGTGACTGTTGTCCTTGTCATGGTCTCCCAGGATCTGCACAGTCAGCATGCTAAGACTCAGGAATTGCGTTTTCTCTTTCCATATGAGGGAATGGAAGCTCAGGGCAGTGGCGTGCCTTTTCCAAGGTGCTGATTCACCTCCAGGGTGCCTATTCACCTCCAGGGTGCCCAGCCTCAGGGCCAGGGTGGTATTTCCGCTCTGCCAGGCTGCAGTGCTGACTTGGGCCATCTTATTCCCATTCACAAGTCCTAATGTTCCCTCTCTAGATTCCACCTGACCACTGGAGGCCTGCGGCCGGGTGGCCTGAGCCATGATCACCGTGGGGACAATGTCGCACCAGCTTCCTCTTTCTATCCTATGTGTCACAGGGACAGCTATCTGATTCAAGCATGGCCATGGAGTGACTTGTCCATGTGTGGATTTGTGCAATCTTAACAAGATCCCTGTGAAATAGAGATCACTATGATATTTTCAAGATCAAGTTTTCTTGTTTGAATGAGTCAATGAGTGAATTTACTGAGGCTCTAAAAATAGAGCCCTAAGGAGGGAAGGGAGGGAGGGAGGCAGGAGGGAGGGAGAAAAGAAGGAAGGAAGGAGTAAAGGAGGGGGGAGGGGAGGGAGGGAGAGGGAAAGGAAAAGGGAGGGAGGAGGGAAGCACTTTCTGAGGCTGGGAAGTGCCAGGAGTCCAAGATGGCTCTCTTTGGTAGTTTGTCTCTTTGCCTTCAGGCGCAGGTGTCTGTGCAGGGCAGAGCATAGTGGTGATCAGGAGGGTGGAAGTGGGTTGAACTTCTATCCTGTGTGTGTGCTGGCCGGCCCTAGTGCCTGGCCTTGCAACTGCCCAGGAAGGTCATTTCTGTGACCCTTTCCCATTTCTAAAAAATCCATATGTTTATTTATTTAGTTATATATGACAGCAGAATGCATTTTGATTCCCTGTCCACAAGAATCCTTTCCATTTCACAAGAAGGAAACTGAGACCCCAGGAGAGGACAAGACTGGCAGGGGTTGCTTATGCTTGCCCTGTAGGAACTTTCCAGGAGCCACAGCCTCAGTCCTGCCTCAGCGGACAGCGAGGGTGAGGTGCGAGCCCTGGACTGCAGCTGCTACCTCTGTGTCTATCCAGGCAGGCCACCGAACCTCTCTGGCTTTTGGTTTGCTCACCAGAACACAGGGAGGAAAGGAGGATCATGTCTGAAGCCCCTTCTCCTAAGAAAGAGGTCAGGAGTAGGGTATGAGGGGAGGGTTGGCAGATCAAAGGTGGGAGCAGAGGGGAGTGGCTGGGCAACCTGTCCAACCAGCTGAACTGGAGGCAGCTCTGATGGCTGCAGCAGAGCACCCAAGCGCCCTGCAGCAGGAGAGCACAGGAGAGCATGGGCTTCCCCAGCCAATGCCCCAGCATCACCAGCACATGTGAGGGATGCAGCTGCTCAGGCCTGCTGAACCTCCTGCGTAGGCTCCACAGAGCTGCAACAGATATTTTTTTTTATTTTGCTTTTATTGGTGCATTATTGTTATACATGCTAGTGGGGTTCATTCTGACATAATTTTACATTCATGGGATTTGCTTTACTCCATTTAAGTCCCCAGTACCCCCTCCCTCCCCTTTCCCCTATTCCCCTTCAACTCTACTGGTCCACCTTATTTATCTTTAAATAATATACATATAGATACACAGAAAGATGTGACTCACTGAGGTCTATTCATATAAGCACACATTCTAACTCTGCCAAACTCATTTTGCATTTCCTCCCCTTTCCTGTTCCTCCCCTCTCCCCCTCAATCTCCTTTGACCCTCTCCCCTGTCTTTCTGGGATCTACCTGCCAGCCCTTACTTTGCTCTAACTGCTGCATATGAGAAAGAACATTCAACTCTCCATTTTCTGAGTCTCCATTATTTCACTTAGGATAATAGTCTCCAGTTCCACGGGTTTTTTCTTTGTTTGTTCCCTCCCCTTCTCCCTCTCTTTGGTGTTAGCTTTTTGAGTTTTCTATATATTCTGGATATTAATCCCTTATCGGAGGAGCAGCTGATAAAGATTTTTTTTTCTGTTGGCGCTCTCTTCACTCTCTTTATATTTTCCCTCACTGTGCAGACACTTTTTAATTTGATGCCATCCCACTATTGGATTCTTTGTTTATTTCTTGTACTTTATGGGGTCTTTTCAAGAAGTCAGTGCCTGTACCAATATGAAGATTGTTGACCCTACTACCAAAAACATTATGCTGATTCAGTGCAATTCTCATCAGAATAGCAAGGACATTCTTCACAAATTTAGAAAGATACATCCTAAAATTCATTTGAAAAAGTAAGATACCCAGAATAGCCAAGGCAATCACAGGCATTACCATATGTGACTTCAAATTATACTACAGAGCAACAAAAACAGCCTGGTATTGGTATCAAATTAATGAAGACCAGTGTAATAGAATACAAGACACAGAGAAACACCTTAGTTACAGTTATCTGATCCTCAGCAAAGTTGCCAAAAACATATACTGAAGAAAAGATAGACTTTTTAACCAATGAAAGTGGGAAAACTGGACACCCATATGTGGAAGAATGAAAGTAGATTCGTCTCTCTCACCCTGCACAAAAGTCAGATCAAGGTGGGTCAAAGAATTATGACTTATGAATTATGAATTCCACCAGAATCTTTGCGATTGCTTAGAAGAAAGCAAAGGGCAACAATTTGCATTCCAATGAGCCCCTGGGGTGATTTTGAAACACACTCTGCTGGTCTATTTGGGGATTCAGGCCTGAGTTCCTCATTAAACATCCCAGCACATTATTTAATTAACTAAAACTCTGCTCAAGACTGACAAGAGGCCCAAGGGGCTGAGAGTGAGCAGTACCAGGATGGAGGGGTTCTGGAGTCTCTGGACCAGCCAGCCTTGAGGAAGGAATCCTAGAAAAGGAGGGTGAGACGTAGACCTGCAAATGCTAACTACAGCTCACAGCCGAGGAGCAGGGCCAAGGGGGAGGGCAAGGTGCAGAACAGGCCATGCATTTTGTGGCCATCTTTACAGAGAAGCTTGCCTTGCGTGCCTCTGTCGAGAAGGGTACACAGGAAACTGACTGGAGAAGGTTGCCTCTGGGAAGGAGATGTGGGAGTGAGGGGTGGAGGGGAATCAGACTTTGGCTTCTGCATTGTTTAATTTCTTTTTAACACCTGTATTTATTTCAAGACAGCAGTACGGCTCTGCGTTAGCCCTGTCCTCTCTTCACACATCCCTAGGCAATAGCTGTGAGGATGAGCTCTCTTCTCAGCCTGGACATCCACCCATCCTCAGGCAGACCCTGTGTCCAGTCCCCTCTCTTTGCCCTTTTGGGGTTTCTGACCTGGAGGGTGACAGATGAGGAGGAGATGATGACAGTGAGCTGGTGAGGCATATCAGGAAGCATGGTGAGGGCCTGAGGATGGCTTGGCAGAGGTAGGGCACCTCGTTTTAGAAGCTGCAGGAGCTATTTTGAATTTGTACTTTTATCTTGGGTTTAAGTGCATGTGTGTTTGGAGTTGTGGCCAGGAGGGGTTAGGGTGAACTGACCAATCATCCCAGTTTTCTCAATATTTGGGGTGGCTGCATGTGGGACTTTTGATGCTTCAATCAGAGCTGCCAGTACCCTAGGATAGGTGCAGCTGGTAGTGGCAATCAATGAGGTAGAGGAAAGATAGAATTGGATGGAGATGGGCAGATTGTGGGCTTGACCCTGAAGTGACCTTGACCAATGACCTGGCCTAGTTGTTGGTGCGTGTAGTCACAGAATGTGTCCCACACCCCCCAACAACTCTCTACTACTGTTACATCCAGGAAACTCCAGACTTGAATGTGTAGCCACAGTTGCCCTGCACACCCTCCTGCTCTGGTTAAACCAAATAAAGACGCACCTGCATCCTCAAAGATGCTCTATTCCTCACCTGCAAACATCAGTCGGAGGTGCCGCCTGGCCAGCGCTCCTTGAGCCCTCTCAGCCATGTAGTTGCTGCTGTTTGGGGGCCTGAGGTACAATCTCAGAGGGAGCCAGGACACTCTGCTGGAAATCCACACAGGGGACCACGTGCATCAAGGGGTTGCCAGCCTACCTCAAGGTCTCCAGCTCCCCTGGGTGCAGCTGAGCACAGGGCGTGAATGCTTGTGCCTGCATGGTTTGATGGAGGTCCAGGATGGAAATGTAGATGATTAATGTCACTTCCCAGTGGCTCTGGTTCAGCCTTGGGTAACCCTAGTGACTGGTTCCAAGTGACTAGACCCAGAATCTGGTTCCATCTACACAGGATAGCAGAGTCCTCAAACACAGATGTTGGAGAGAGACAGGGTACCCCCAAAAAAAGCCTGAAAATGCCAGGGAATTGTACTTCCCCCTCGACAGGCAGCCCCTGGTGGCATTGCTGCTATAAGCTGGAGTGGTGGCCTCTGTCTCTGCAGTCTCTGGGGCATTTTGTAATTAGTATTGATTAAGGCAATTATTTTAATAAATTAGACTCAGTTAAATATAAACATTTCATCTCAATTTTTTTAAATTAAAAAAAAGAAAATCTGCCTAGTCTAATCCTGTAGCAAGTACAGTACCCCTGTCCTGATGGGAACTGGGATTTGTTTAGCTCCCATAGGGTACTGAGGCCGAAGCCCTTGGAGTTTACCTAATGCGACATCTCATTTTGCAGATGGATGAACTGAGTTCACAGAAGAGAAGATCCTTGTTCAAGGCCACTGTGATGGTAGAAAGGGGGCCCACTACCTGTCCCCAAAGTTCACATGCTAAAGGCCTAACAGTACATCAGGATGTGACCTTATCTGCCTACACCAGGCAATCAGGTTAAGCAGGACATTAAGGCGGGCTCTACTCTAATACGCCTTGTGTCCCTTATAAAAGGGCAAATCTAGACACAGCTGCACCCAGAAAGATTACCAGGGGAAGACAGAAGAGCCATGCTTCTACAGACCAAGGGATACCTGCGGTTGACAGGAAGCCACTGGAGGCTGGGGAAGGGAGGGGGTGCTCTCTTCCGGGCCTCAGGAAGAACCAACCCTGCCACATCTTGAACTTGGACTACCACCTTCCAAAACTGTGAGACCATCAAATTCTGTTAACCACCTTGTTCGTGGCACTTTTTATGAGGATGCCAGTTATAATGAATTCAGGCCACCCTATGTCCTCAGTATCACTGATGGCCCCGGCAAAGACCCTATCTCCAGGGATGATCCCAGTCTGAGGTGCATGAATTCAAGTGTCAGTGGAGAAGAAGGACCCCCAGTCAGCCCACTCTTCACACTTCCCAGGTGGCCCGCACTGGCCCACATCCTGATGGGGAACTGCATGGCATTCAGCTTCTTTCACTTGCTTCAAGAAGTGACAGGACAGGGTGGCTGCTGGGCCTTTTCCCATTTCCTCTGCCTAGATAGAGGCTTGGCAAACAGATCACGGCCCTCACCCATGCCACCTCCCACCCAGGGCCTCTGCTGCAGGTTCTTGGCAGGACACAGGAAGTCCCAGCTCCTCCCAGCTCTCTTCAAAGCATTCTTCTCCTACATTTGATTTTTATTGGTTTGTGTCTTCAATGCTTTGTCTGTAATTACAGTTTGCTTTGTGCCTTGTTTAATAATGACTAATGTGAAGCAAAGGGGAGCACAGAGCTAAACAAGCATTTCGTAATTAATATTCATTAAGGCAATTATTTTAATAAATTAGACTCAGTTAAATACGACCATTTCATCTCAATTTTTAAAATTAAAAAAAAATTAAACAAACAAAAACAAAACCCACCTGCCTCGTCAAACACTGTGGCAAGGGCAGGAAAGTGGGCAGAAGTAGGAAAGCAAAGACCAGGAAAGGGATAGGAAGGGGGCGTGGAAGGCAGGGACGATGGGATGAAAGGCGCAGGAACCTGGGAAAATTAGCTCATCCTGTAGCTGGTCATGTTTTACATTAGTAATGACAGGGGACATTGATTAAGAGCTCACCAACCATCAAGACCTTTGTCTTGATCGTTTTATTTAATCCTCACAGCAATCCATGAGGCAGGATCTTTTACATTAATTGGCATTTTATAGACGAGGGAAGTGGGTTGCCCAAACTCACATAGCTAGTAAGTATGGAACCAGAGGTTGAAAGCTAGGAGGCCTCACTATCTTTCAAAAACTGACAAAACCTGCCCCGTGACCTTTTGCCGACAAGGCCCCTGCACTTCAGGTGTTAGAAAATGGAAAGTAGCCATCTCCCTAAGATGTGCAAAAAATGGGCACTTGATTAGTTCTCTGCTGTCGTTTTCTTGAAATTCTTAATAATTTCTTTAGCAAAAGTGCCACATTTGCATTTTGTACGGGGGCTTGTAAATTATGCAGCCAGCATGAGGTACAGGTTTTGCAGCTATAACAAACAGACCCAGAAACATCAGGACTTTAGCAAGGTTGAGGCTCCTTTGCTTCTTACACAATAGCCCGCAGTAGGCAATTCTGACAGTAAAATGGTTTCCATCTTCATTGTGTAGCTTCTGTCCTTGGGTTTGAGAAGATTGTCCATTCTCACCACACCCTGGTCTGGAAGAAGGGAAAGAAGCCAGGGAAGGCCAGGCCTTTAGGGCAGAGCCTGGCAGTGGTACTTGTAACTTTTACTCTCATTCCATTGGTCAAAACAAGACCACATGGCTACACTAAGCTGCCAGGGGAGTAAGAAATGAACACTAGCTGGGCGGGTTGGTATCAAGGTAAAACTACAAAACCAACCTTTTAGTATTCCACACAATCTTGCTTCTGCATCCTTGGGCTAATGCTCTCAAGCAAACCAGTTTTTTTTTTCTCTCTCTCTCTGGTTTCTAGAAATCCAAGACGAATTCATGCAAATCTTAAAAAGGAGGAGGGTTGGTGTCCACAGCCCCCTAGAGTGGTGTACAGGATGGGGTGCACATTTGCCTGCTTCCTGCTTCTTTGGAGTGGGCTTGTTGGGACATCACCCTGTCTCCACCCTCCACCCTATCAAAGCATGAGGATGACCAGGGTAAGGACATCCGTGTTGAAGTTTTTCAGAGCAATCTGAGAAGCACATGGAGGCTAAGCCATAAAGAGGATGTCGGCTTGGATATAGGACTGACCATGGCTGCTGCGGGCGGCACACTGCGGCATAAATGAAGCTTAATCCGATCGTGGCCGCGTCCTTTCCTTTCAACAACGCCTCTAGCAGCTGCTGTGTTGCCACGGAAGAGTCGGGTAGTGGCAGCAACAGAGCCCTGTAAAGACGGCAATATCTACTCCCTTGCCTTTCTAGGAAAGGTTTTCCAGCTCCTGAATTATTAATGGCTGGCCAGGAGGGCGCTGATTTCTTCCACTGAGAATCTAGGGCTACCTCCTATTTGGGATCTGGCAGTTGGTGATTTCAGAGCTGCTGAGAATGGAGCCCAGGGCCTCATGCATACTAGACACCCACTCTGCCTCTGAGCTACCCCTGCCCTCTGTGGCACCTGAAATGTTCCTGTATGTGCTTGTAGTTGAAGTCCAGGGGGATCTTGAAACGTCCTGAAATGTTGGCATCGGTGAGGCAGCTAGTGCTTTACAGGATACTCTCCACCCACCAAGAATACTGCACATGGTGTAGAACCATCGTTGTGGGCAGGGCATCAGTTTGGGTTGAATTTCAGTCCTGTCTCAATTCCTCCTTAATTTGTAAGTGCTCTTGGATTTGCACCCCAGCTGCCTGGTCTTGAAATTGTGGGTACTGAATTAGGCAGGGCAGGGTCCTAGAGATATAGCACCTCTAATCTAAATGGACCTCTCACAAGGGATTGCCATCCAAACACAGGTCACTAAAAATATTCCATGAAATCATCTTCAGGATGTATATAAGGTTATATGGAACATAAATGAATTTCATGTTTAGACTTGAGTAGACCCCCAAAATATCTCATTATGTGTATGCAAATATTCCAAAACCTGAAATACTTCTAGTCCTGAGCATTTAACATAAAGGACATTCTTCCTGTCTCTCCAAAATGCGGCCCTGGAACTTGGGCACAACAGAGCCACACACAAAGGGGCACTTTGAAGGTCATCCTGAACTTGGCTGGGGCAGAGGTGCCATTGGAGGCAACCATGGGCTCTTTCCAGGCTCACTTGGAAGGACCTACATCTCAACCCAGCTCTGCCACGAACTCCTTCTTTGACCTCCGATGAGTCTCCACCCGGGCCTGTCTCCCCAGGGGTATCATGGAGGGGCCTGCTCAGCTGCTTGCTAATGCTGTGAGGTGCTTTGATTTCCAGTTTGGAAGTTCCTTCTGAACTCTCTCCAAGTTTTCCCCATTCTTCAGAAAGAATACCCTTTGGTGCCTGAAAAGGGCCGAGTCTGCCCTGTATTTAGAGGACATATTCCTCCATGGGTCCTCGGGGCTCTGTTCTTGTCCATAAGCACAGCAGCGGAGCCAGCAGCCTGAGTCAGAGGCTGCACCGCCAAGGCATCAAGGGATTTCAAACTAGAGGATAAGACACCAGAGTAGTTTAATAGGATGAAAGAATAATACGGCCTTGTTAGCAATACAGTAAAACTAAGCTTTTCTAATGCTGGGGGTGCCCTAGCTAATTAGGAAGGCTGCAGATCTGAGGGCTAAGCACAGTGGCTAGGAACAGACTCCCTGCCAGACCCAGCCAACTTCATCTCTTCTGCCAGTGGTAACTAGTTGTAGGTTGCAGGTCTTCCTATTCTAAGTTAAAATGTAGTAGGTAATAGCACTCAACCAATGGTGTCACTGCAAGAATTAAATTAAAAAGAATTTAATGCTGTGAGAGCAAGGTAATCCAGAAGCTCACAGACTTTCTCGGTCCCAGCACCCTTAGCACCTTAGTAGCTTTTCATAGTGCCCTTAGGCAAGAGGAAACAACCAAAGCTCCATTCACCAAGCAGTTAGCTCCCAGAGATTTAATAAGTATCTGTGACATAACAACTTAGCAGCCCTTTGGAAAAAAAAAGTACTCATAAATTGAAAGGATAATAGTATTTCTGTTTCATTCTTAAAAAGCCATAAATTACAGTTGCCCATCAGTATCCCCAAGGGATATGTCCAGGACCCCTGTGGATACCTAACTCCAAGAACTTTAGAGTCCCTCAAATAAAATGGAGTAGTGTTTGCACAGAACCCAGACACATTCTCCCTTAGAAATCCTCTCTAGAGAACTTACAAACCTGAACCAATGTAAATGCTATGTACATAGTTGTTAGACTGCATTGTTGAGGGGGAAATGACAAGAACACAAAGTTTATACAGGTTCAGTACAGACACAACTAGTCGTTCAAATTTTTTTGGTCCATGGTTGGTGGAGGTGGAGCTGGTTGAGTTGGAGGTTTATATCCACAGGAGGTTGGTGACTGTCTCCAAATGTTGTTAGCTCAGGGAACTTTCTAGATATGGCTGCACACACAGGGCCCCTGCACTTAGGGTGGGGACATGCATGCTTGTTGGGTGCTCCCCCATTTCCCACTGGGCACACCTGGTCACCTTCGCTTTCTATCCCACATCTACATTCACAGAGTCTTTGTGCTTTACTACAGCAATTACCAGAAACCAGAGCCTTGACATCATTGAAAGGGATATGATAGAATTGATACTGACATCTGGAGCTAGCTGTGTGCACCATGTGCTTTAGATATTAAGTGTGGCATGTTTCCCTGGAAAGTTAACATAGATCAGAACACCTATTGAGGTTGCTGCAGCCGTTGGGCACGTTGGCTTGCAGTTGAGAACCTTTGAGAGTAAGCTCTCAGAAGATGCCTGCTCTTCCTTCCTCTAAGCCACCTCCCCTTACATTCTCCTCCTCCTCTCTTCCTCTTTCCAATACTCCTAGACTCCACTTCAGATCCATCCTGTACCTCTAGCATCTGGCACTGGGAGGAGTAGGGGAGGATTTTCTAACTGTTCGAATTGAATGAAATCCTGTTGGTCTCCACGTCTCAGTCCCAGGATTCTCAGAGGCTCACTCGCTTCCCTGGACCACGGGACACCTTGATGTTCACTAAACCGATGAACACGTCTGAGTCACAGCCTAATAGGTTGGCAAGACCTGACACAATTGATC
This sequence comes from Ictidomys tridecemlineatus, assembly GCF_052094955.1. Classification (NCBI taxonomy): domain Eukaryota; kingdom Metazoa; phylum Chordata; class Mammalia; order Rodentia; family Sciuridae; genus Ictidomys; species Ictidomys tridecemlineatus. The sequence goes on along the minus strand of NC_135478.1, from coordinate 78,649,287 downwards.
CCAGTCTTGAGCTTGGGTCTGTGTTAGTTTCCTAACTAAACAAGAGGTTCCACCAGATCATTGTATTAGAATCAGCAGGGGTCCAATTAATAGGTTTTGAATACAGCAGTGCTTCTCAAAGTAGGGTCCTCATACCACCTGCATCTGATTCACCCTGGGTGCTTGTCCACAGGCTCCTGCTTAGATCAACTAGCTCTTTATTTTGGTTCAAACTATCTCCTTGGGTAGTTCTTACACCTACTATCTTTGGCATCCACTAACAGTTAATTTGAAAAGCTAATACCAGGCAACTGTACTTCCAATCAGACGCTATTCAATAGCAAGGTCAACATGAACCCACTGGCCCCAATGCTTTGGAGAAGCAGAACCTACTGTTTACATCCACAGGAGATTGGTGGCTATCTCAAAAACTTGTTAGCTCAGGGAAGTTTCCAGATACAGACCCCATTCCACTTTCCACCTCTAGCACCCAAGTACACAGGGTTTTCCTGAACTGGGCTGTGACTACTTCCTGTCCCTGGAATCTCACTAAGCTCCCTGTAAAGCAAGTGGGAGAGGTTACATGTATTTTCAAGGTGCCTTTCACAATCCTGACAGCACAAATGACTTCGCTCCTTTTCTTGAAATAATGGGGAATTGGGGGAACTTTTGCAGAGAAGTAACTTGATCATTTCTTTTGCCTTTGACTGGAGGGAAGGAATTTTTTTTTATCAATTCCCAAAAGACTTGTGGTAACTGCCTCAGCACAATCCTGGCATCCTCTTCCCTTTACTCATACTGAAGAACTGGATATTCTTTCTAATGGCCACGTCATGTCTCCTGAGCCCCTGCCAGCCTGTCTCCTTTCACTCCGGTAGCACGCTGGGCCTATTATGCAATGTCACCGGAGTTGTATAAAACAGGAACCTGATACTTTTGTAATATTTCAAAGTTTTTGAGAAAATCCAATGAGACAAGGAGTCTCAAAATATCAGGCAACTTAAGCTATTATTTTTGTCCATTTATCTCCTAAATTGCTCTCAGAAGAATTATCGCGCCTGCACGTTGGTGGGAATGAAAATTGGTATGGCCATTATGAAGAACAGAAGGAGGGAGGGGCGGTTCTCAGAAAACAAAACCTGCATCCACCATGTGGCCAAAGAGCTCCAGCATGGGGCTGCATCTGAAGGAGATGAGACCATCCCATCCAAGACCAAGACCTGCCTACCTGCCCGTGTTTAGCCTAGCATGTCCACAGCAGCCAAGGTGCACAGCCAACCAAGGTGTCCCTTGGCAGATAAATGCATAAAGAAAGTCTAGTGAGTACACATAATGGAGTCCCCTTCAGCCAAATGAGAAACAGAAACTGACTGCCAACTGGGGCAACATGGACAGAACCTGAGGACATCATGTCCAGCAGAAGCCAGCACAGAAAGCCAGGTGTCATGTGTCTGGTCACAGGCAGAGGATGAAAGAATGCACTTCATAAAAGATGAAACAGAATAGTGGTCACTAGAGTCTAAGAAGCAGGGAGAGAATGGAGAATTGGGGCTGGATCCTGGGTTCCAAAGTCAGGTAGGGGAGGAGTTGGTTGTAGCATTCTGTAAACAACGTGAGATGACTGCCGTCTCCAACAATTTATGAAATATTTCAAAACAGAAGACTCCTGAGTCTCCCCTCACATAGCAAAGATCCATGTCCCTGCATATAGAGATAAAAATGCCAGTTTTCCTGATTTGTGAATGATACTTTGTACATAAAAATCTATATATGTATATAACTATAGTGTACCCCATAAACATGCAAGGTACACATAGATTTCAGCATAGATACTTTTTAAAGCCTCTCTATTCTAGATGTGAAAGACCTCTGCCTTAGTTCCTGTCTCCTGGCTTTTCTTATACCCCCACCACACACCACAGTCCCCGCCCACCTCCTCCCTCCAAGAGGCTCTCCTTTCCTCCAGTTCTCTCCTCCTTAAAGGCTCATCAGACAGGGCCCCTCCCTGAAGCCTCCCTGAGGTGCCCTTGGGCCTCCTGGAAGCAGCTCAGCTGCACAGCACAATGGTCAAGGTTCCCCGGCCTGGTCAGCACCCCAGCCTTCTCCCATTGTGGATGTTCTTCCCTCCCCACATGGTCCCACTCTCTCTGGCCTCAATTGCTATCAAGTGCAGGTTTGAAAATGTTAAGTGAAAAATTTCAGAAATAAAGAATGCATGGTTTTAAATAGCTTCCATTACCATCCAGTGTCATGCTGTTCTATTTTTATTAGTTCTTTTAAAAGAGAGAGAGAGAGAGAGAGAGAGAGAGAGAGAGAGAGAGAGAGAGAGAGAGAGAATTTCTAATATTTATGTTTCAGTTTTTGGTGGACACAACATCTTTGTTTGTATGTGGTGCTGAGGATGGAACCTGGGCCTTCTGGCGTGCTACCACTTGAGCCACATCCCCAGCCCCTTTTATTAGTTCTTGCTGAGAGCCACAGCCAAGTCAGAATGATGCATGGCATTTTTGCCAGAAGGAGTGGTTGAGAGGTGAGCCAGCAAGCCATTGAGATGATGATGGTTATGTTAAGCTGTGTATTCAATTGTATATCAGACCCCTGCTGTCCACCTCAGGTGCTGGCTACTTTGGAGTTCTTGCAGGGATTTTGGGGAGTTCCCTTTGGTTGGGGAAGTGCCAGAGGAGAGATTTCTGGTTGGTGTCTGGTGTGTCCCTGGAGAAGGCCACGTGCATGGAGTTCCTGGGAGTTCAGAAATAATGTTTGTTCCTGCTTGAGTGGCTTGTGATTTGTATCCAGCCAGACTGTGGCATTTGGTGGCCTGTGGAGGGGCGCCTGAAGCTCAGAGGTAAGTGAAATAGCTCGCCCCTGAGGGAAAGCAAGAGAATGGGTGACCATTTCAAAAAAACAATGTGTTCTTGTTTTGATTTTTTTTTCCAAGCTGCCTATCCCTAGAACTTTCTCAGGCAAACTGGGAAAAATGGTTGGTTCAAGGTGTGAAGTTGTTCAGTCACTCTCTTGCTATGTCTAGTTTATAAATTCAACTTTATCATGGGAACCCAGGTAGAGGAAAAAACAAGATACATAGGGTTTGGTGCTATCCAAGATTTCAGACACCCATTGGGGGTATTTCTGGGCACCTCCTGCAGATAAAGGAGGGGCACAGGACTCAATATGTTTCCTGCACACCAGCTAACCAGGCTAGACCTGGGTTTGTTCCTCCCTGGGCTCCTTCTTCCCCTCCCTCCCAGTCTGGAGTCCTCCTGCGCCACCTGAAAAATGCTCCCTCTTGGAAATGCAGCCTATAAAGGTCTATCAAAACTGCTGGAGTGCATACCTTGATTCAACAGCCTGCCCCTGAGAGTTTGCTGTAAGTTCAGCCCACGGACCCCACACAAGAGCTCAGAGAAATTTAATAAAGATATTCTTCACTAAGGCACTGTTTGTTAAAGAGCAAAACATGAAAGGGCTTTTCTGTATCTCTCTAGGGGTGTAACTGTACAGTTAATTATATAGACATACCTTGGTATCCTCCAGGGATTTGTCCCAGGACCTGTGGACATCAAAATTCGGAACTTCTTTATGTAAAATGGTGCACTATCTACACACATCCTCCTGAATGTTTCCAATCCTTTCTAAATTGCTTGTAATACCTAACACAAGGTAAAGTCTGCCTTTGTTAATAAGGTAAGCAAAATACTGTATTGTTTAGGAAATAACAATAAGGAAAAAAAATGTTTGTACATGTTCAGTGCAGAGGCAATTTTTTTCAGATATTTTAATCTATGGACTGGAGGAGCAGCTAGAATAATAACAACAAAGGAGATTAATGCATAGGATACCAAAGGACTCTGAGCGCTATAACTGCCTGGAACCCCGAAGTGAGTGCTGTGTGGTCAGTTTACATCAGTAGTAGCTATGTGCTTCTGAGATGAAGAATATGAATTTGAAGGAGTTTTCCCTTCTAAAGTGTTTTGGAATGGTTTCAAGTCTTCCTTTTGCATATTTTACTTATTAAGAAATAATGATGGGAAGGGAGAGGAGGAGAAGGGGGGAAAGAAAGACAGCAGAATAATGTATACATTATTATTAATATGGCTGTATGTGTATCTGTGACTGCATGACCAAAGTGATTCTGCAACCTGTGCACTCAGAAAAATGAGAAATTATACCTCATCTGATTCAAATGTATGATATGTCAAGATCATTGTACTGTCATGTGTAACTACTTAAAAGAAAAAGAAAAGAAATAATGCCGATGTGTGCTTTGATGAACCCTGTCAAGGCACCATGCCTCTGTGAAGTGTTCTTTAATGCCTTGGTCAAACAAATCACCTCCTCCAGCAGACCCTTAGCATCCATCTAGAGCTGAGCCCATTACCCCAGGAGGCAAGTACTGGGCTCTTCACATGCAGGCCAGGGGAGGATTCCCAGGGCAGGTGTGTCTGAGCCATCCTTGAGTGCTCAGCACCCTGTCCAGGGCCAGAGTGGCTCAACCCATCTCAATCCAATAAATGAAGCTCATTCTTTCACCTCTGAGCTCTTATGTGGTGCAGAAGGAAAGTATTGTAAGCATATTCCTTTTCCTCCAGTGGAGCTAAGGAGGGCATCTCTAGAGCACTGGAAACGTTTCCAGGAGAAATAGCCCATCAGGGTGCTTGATGTCCTTGGGATCAGAGTCAATGATACAGGTCAGAAAAGGTAACCGAGATCACCACAGCAGGGACTTGGACAAGAGTCCTCAACAAATTAGATGGGCAGTTGCTTTAGAGGGTCATGGGATGGCCGTGGGGCTTCTGGATATTTCTCCTGCTCTGCAGTTCAACGTGAAAACAACTATGGTAACTAATGCTGAGACACTGGCCATGGCCATGCAGTGCTGTGTGGCTAAGTGGGATGGGCTCAGCCTTGGTGGCCACTAGGCAAGGTGCCCTGGATGCTTCTTCAATTTAGAGTGTCTCCACTCAGGGTGGGTGCACTGGGAGGTAGCCCCGTGGTATGTCAAGGTGCTTCTGCAAGACCTGGCCCCAGGACACAAAGCCCTCTGTCACAGGCTCCTCCCCTGGCTGCAGCTTCAGTATCTGACTATCCCCTGGACTCAGCCAGGCCGATGTGATTGGCACCCTGTATCCGTGGGTCCACATCTGCAGTTTCAACCAACTGTGAATTGAAAATATTCAGAAAAAAATTGGTCCTATACTGGACATGTAGACTTTCTTGTCATCCTTCTCTTAATGATACCATATAGCACCTACGTATGCTGGCTTAGGTACTGTCAGTAATCTTGAGATGATTAAAAGTATACAGGATGGTGTGCATAAATCATATGTAAATATTATGGCATTTTATATGCAGGCCTGAGCATCCTTAGATTCTCATGCCTGTGGACTCCTGCAACCAATCCCCAGAGGCTACCAAGGGACAACTGGACTGAGAATTTACACACTGCAATCCTAATAAAATGTCAGTTTCATCCTCATTTTAGAGATAATAAAATTTTAAATAATAAATTTTAAATAATAAAATTATCTCTAAATTGATTATAAAATAAGGCTGAGGGTCAGAGGTAGCAAGTGACAGTCTGGGCAAAGGAGGCGATTTTCTTCTCCATTGACCTGACGCAGGGGCCACAGGAAGGCGAGACTTGGATGTTGGTGTGTGCCTGGGGAGTCATAAAAATGTGGATGTGTAACCGATATGATTCTGCAATCTGTATACGAGGTAAAAATGGGAGTTCATAACCCACTTGAATCTAAAGTATGAAATATGATATGTCAAGAGCTATGTAATGTTTTGAACAACCAATAAATAAAAAAATAACGTTTAGTTTCTCTTTGGATTTGGGTTTCAGTTAACCCTCCATACCTCTGGCTTTTGCATCCAAGGATTCAAACAAAAAATTCTAAAAAAGAAAATGACATCTGTACTGAACATGAGCAGACTTTTTCTTGTCATTATTCCCAGAAAAGAACAATAGCTAATTACATAGCATTTGCATTCTATTAAGTGTTGTAAGTAATCTAGAGGGGATTTAAAGTAAGCAAGGTTATACACAAATACTGTGCCCTTTGATATAAAGGGCATGAGGATCTCCGACTTGCAGTATCCCCAGGGGATCTGAACCCAACCCTCTGAGGATGCAGAAGAACAATATTTGATTACTGTGTCCATCCCTCTAGGAGGTGACCTCCTTGTGGACAGGCACTGAGTCTGTTTTATCACCCAGTCCCTTGCACCTTGAAACATTATAGATGCTCAACAAGGAGTGTTTGGATAAGTCAATGAGTGGGCGGGGAATGATAGCCAGACTTCACTTTTAAGAACACCTCGTGATTGTGGGTCTGTGCCCTTGCCTACGAGCTTCACTTGCTCCTGGAGCAGGAAAGGGAACATGGGGGCTGTAGGAATGGAGGCACACTGGCAGTGGGGAGAGAGCAGGGAGGAGAGGACCCTTCCTCTCCAGGTTTGGCTCTGGAACTTAATCGCATTGAGATAAACGTCTAACCCAATCCTTTGTGGAGTGTTCCCCTTCAACTTCATGCTGGGGTAGAAAACCATTAGGAGGAACAAGGGAAAGATAAGAGTTGATATTCTGTTCAGTTCAGCAAATTTTCACGTGTTTCTTAGTATCGCATCTTTGGGATTGAACAATGGGTCTTCCTTGGCACAGGCTTTTCTAGATTTTAAGAAAACTAAGCTCCTCAAGTTCCTGATAGGAACTAAGAGCATCTCCCACAGCATCTCCCACCCGTACTTTCAAGGGATGCACAGGCAGGTAAGGGTCTCCAGCCTCAAGACTGTGGAAGCAACAAGATGCCTGTTGTCTCTTCTTCTAGGCTGAAGATCTATCTCATGTTCTGCATTTCTACCTGGGAGTGTTTTCATCATAACTTTATAACATATTATTAAAAAAGAACAAATGTAATTCATGTTGTTGTTCACACCTTTATTAAGGTCTCACTGACAGCTAATGAACCACACACAGACTGACAGTACAAAATGATGAGTGCTGATGTACATGTGCCTAGGAGACCTTCAATATCAGACCATGAGCATGCCACCACCCCAGACCTTCCTCAGGGACCTTTGCAACAACAGCCCTCCCCTGCAAAAGATTCACACACTACTGCTCATGGGCTGGTTGCAACCACAGATTCATTTGTATTTTTTTTTCAATGTCAATCTCCCCTGGTTAGAACTTCTCGCCACCCTTTCTACATTTGCAAGGTCTGCAATAGAAAGCAAAAAGGTTATTACACTTTATTTGTGTTGGGAGTAATAAGATCTTTCTTTGGGCAGTAATAAGATCACCTGCTGGCTCCTGTTGAAACGTTTTACTGTCTTGGGGTACTGGGGAAAGTCTGGCAAAAGGATTGCCTTGGTTGCTGCCATCAAATGACGCCTATGAAATTGGGGAGTCAAAGATTAATAAGCTCTCTCTTGTTCCACCAAACTCCCCCAAGGTCATTTAGGAAATTCCAGCTTAGTCCCATTTTGCATCCTGGATCAATTTGAAGGAATGGAAACATGCTGCATTGGGAGGAATAAACAACGAAGAAAAGGTGGATGGAGTAGGTCTTTCAAGACTGTACCTTTCTTAACATAATAAAAATGATCTTCACATTTCACTTTAAAAACTCGCCAAGAATGTGCGGAGGGAGGCTGATCCCAGAACACTCTGGCAACTGGCAGCGGGGCAATTTGCAGGCAATTGATGGCTGTGTATTTGCATGATGTTCACATGGAAAATAAGGTGTTGACTGTTGACACAGCTTCTTGGCAAAAGTGCTCGAACAACTCATCCCTTTCCAAGCAGCTCTCAGGAGGCTGGACCCTATGATGAGTCACAACCTGCCAAATGCCAATCAGATTGGTAACGAGGCTCCTACCAAGCTTAGCTTCTAGAAACATGCACACTTCACATACACGTATCAATTTCTTCATGTTACCCTGTAATGAAACATCCCTTTGTGCTTCAAAGGAACAAGAAACCACCAAAAGATCAGAGTCCCAGTTGGCAGGAAGTTTCCCAATGGGCGCCTGTTGGGACAGCACCAGCCGCAGTCAGGACTGTAATCCCAGGTGGGGCTGACCCAGGACCTGGCAGGGTGCTGGGCCCTTCACTCGCATTGTCTGGTTGCCACCCTACGATCCCAGAAGGTGAAAAACTCATGACCCCTTTTAGCAAAACAGGCAGTGGTGTCTGTGGCTGGAAGGCTCGTGATTTGCCGGCAGCTACTTGGCTTTGAGGGGAGAAGGCATACTTGAAGCTGGTCCATGTGCTGAGAGGGTAACCTGTCTGTCACAGACACACAGAAGACCCAGCTGCCCTCCCACCCACATGTCTTTGCTGGATGCTTTTCGTGAAGATGGCCCTGGGTTCCAGCTTGCCCTGGACATGCCAGAGGCACCTCAGTGGCTCTCCACCCACGATCATACTCTATCCCTTCTCCACTATCCCTGCTCTACTCCTGACCAGGACCAGGACCATGACCCAGGGGCAGTATAGCAGCCCAACCCCTCCCTTTGGGCAGGACAACCCCTGCGGAGCCATTCACACTGCAGAGGTCCTCCTGTGGCCAGTGTGTCCCTGGAAACCATGCTTACAGGATTTTCCCCATCCTTTCCTGGTTCTCTGCTCCCTTCCAGGTCTCCTGAAAGGATCTACAGACCCTCAATAATGGGTTTGTCCAAGAATCTCTAGTCCAGCTTCACTCCTAGGAGATGAACTCAGACAAAATGACCCAGGGAGGCGAGGAGAGTCCTCTTCTGTCCATGCCAGATCAGGGCTCCGGAGCTCTGTTCGTAGCCACGGGGCTGGTCTCAGTGCAGCAGGGAAGAGCCAGGGCCAGAGCTGGAGGCAGGCTCGGGGCTCAGCCTCCACTCTCAGGAAAAGAGTGGTTGACACACAGAGCAGTCGCATCCAGACCTGGGCCACATGTGGAAGACAGTGCAAGAAAAGCACTTCTGCTCAGGCTTGGTGCTCACACAGGTGAATGATGGATGTATTCAGGGGCTCTGGGAGAGGAAGGAAGCTTCCCATCTCTCTCTACTCCAGCCTCAAGCACTGAGCAGAATCAACAAAATCACTACCCCCAACTGGAACAGAGAAAATGAAAGATACCAGCTTCCTTTGAACTGAGAGGTTAAAATCAGGGAGAGTCTGAGATAACCTCTTGAATCCAATGGCCCAGAAACCATCGTAATGCAGACAGGTGCCTGAGGAGGTGGCCTCTCTCTCTCTCTCTCTCTCTCTCTCTCTCTCTCTCTCTCTCTCTCTCTGTCTCTCCGAGAGATTTAACCCAGTTGTGCTTAACCACTAAGCCACGTTCTCAGCCCCTTTTTCTGTTTTTTATTTATTTTATTTTTTTTTTATTTTGAGACAGGGTCTCCCTAAGTTGAGGAGGCTGGCTTTGAACTTGCAATTCTTCTACCTCATCCTCCTGAGTCACTGGGCAAGGTTCTATGTTTCTGAGGTTGAACTTAAAGATCCCAAAAGTTAGGTGTGAGGTTCTCTGGGGTCCTCGTCATACAGTGCCTTCCAGATGGTATGAAGCTGGAGCCTGTCATGAAGCTGACCCGAGAGCCCAGCCTCTCATGGCTACTGGGACCAGCCTCTCTCCCATCTGTCCCTCCTCCATCCTCAGCCTGAGCACCCACGTGCATTCAAGGGCCGTCCCACTCGCCATCCCCGCCACAGTTAAAGCCTCACTCTCATTCTCCTAGGTACTCTGAAGCAATCACTGTGGGACATTGGCCCTGTGCTGGTAACTCTTCTGACTGTGGATGCAGAGGGAGCCAAAGGCGGCCCACAGTGTGACAGGGAGCCATGCCTGGTTGGAGCTCCAAGGATTTCTTGCTCCTACCTTCATGGTTCTGCTCTCTGCACCTTTCCGTAGCCGTCCCCCTGAAGACTGAGTCCCCAACTCACCATGTTATTTCACTCTCTGGGACAAAGCGCATGAGGGAATCCACTTCAAGGAGGAAAGGTTTGTTTGGGCTCGTGGTTCATGGTCAGCTGACTCGGGCTACTTTGCGGCCTGTGGTGAGGAGAGCATCATGGGGAGCCTGTGGTGGGCAAGGCCTTGCTCAAAGTTGCAGAGGCAGGAAGCCCTGGCAGCCAGGACACCAAGAGACAGGAAGGGCTGAGCCCACTGTCCCTTTAAGGGCTTGCCCCCCATCCCCTGTGGCCAATGTCCTCCTACTGAGCCCTGCCCCCTGAAGGCTCCAGTGGACCCCAGGCTGGCCACCAAGCTTCAACACAGGGGTTTGGGGGACACTTAAGAGCCAGGCCATAGTGCCGTTCACCTCCCCGCTCACATTGCATGCTGCGCCCCTCCCCTGACTCAGGCAATGGCAAGGCCCTACTGAGGTGGATGGCGCAAGGCATCCATCCTCTGGAGGAGCGCAGTATGTTTCTGGGAATGGGCTGATTTGTTTTTGTATTCCTTTAATAAGTATAGTTTTGATTTCTCATATGACCATTAAGTATAAAGGAAAAATCATGACTTTCCCAATTAATGTAACTACTTCTAAAGCATAGATCTGTTTGCTCTAAATGCAATGATTCAGCTGTGGAGTGTAAATTGTTAATGTCTAAAGAAAAACTCCCTGTATTCCTGTCAAGGAAGTTTTTGAGAAATTAAATTAAAATCTAGAGAAGAAAAATTAATGTTAAGAAGACAGATTAGTGCTTAGTACTGGGCAACTTGTTCTTGTTCCTGTGCACAATGGTTTGTACTCTTACTTTTGTTTGATTAAAAGTAATAACAAGTCAACACCTTGCCATAACCATGGCACCGGTTCCAGTCAGTAAGTCAAGAAAGAATAGTCAAGGTATAGGCCAATAGTTTGGGACATTTGTAACTATTATTAAAAGTTAACTAAGCAGAAACTGCTCAAAGCAAAACGCGAACTGAAAGTACAAATGCTTGCTTATGCATAAGCCAAGATACATTCTTCTATTCTAATTGTAGCTACGTAATATTTTGTTTTGTTTGAATAATGATTCCTGTTTTGTAACCAAAAAGTACTGTAAGCCTGCCAAAATGAAAAGTATATATGATCAACTTCACAAGTAAAGATTGGGATTAACACCTTCACTTTGGTGTCTGTGTTGTTTTTCCACCCCCTCTTTCACCGACTCCTCACCATCCGTTCGTCTCCTGAGACCCCCTGTTGGAGCTGGTCTCCGACAATTGCCGCTTCCTCCTGAGCCAATTTGGCCTCTCTCATACCTTGTGGGCCAGGTGCTCTGGCCCCTGGGTTTCTGGTCACCGTGCTGAGGGCATGGCACCAACGTATTTGTGGATGGCGAGACCTGCAAGGGCAGAGAGCCCGCCACACGGGCATCTCTTCATGGCTTCCTCCGCCTCTGATGGCACTGGACGGGGGCTGTGGATGGGGCTGTGGACAGGGCCGAGGGTCATCGCAACAGGCACCCTGCCCTGCCCCCATGCCATGTGGACTTCAGAGGAAAAAAGAAGGTGGCATTCTCAGGACCCCACCCTGCCGCAGACTGAGAAGAGATTCCACCCGAAGTGAGTGATGAGAACGACCAGGCTGGGGATTGGGGACCATGACTATGTCACTGCAGGATGAAATGAATGCAGTTGGAGACAGGCCAGTCGTCTGGCACACCCAATGCAGCCCAGAAGAGCAACGGGCCTCAGTTTGGCTGACTGCTCCTCCACGGGCTTGGGAGGCCACCTGCACCTTGGCATGCCCAAGACCCGTGCTGCCCATTGCTCAGCAGCCATCCACAGCACCTGAACTCCAGGAGCTCCGCCAGCCTCTGTGAAAATGTGATGTCTCTTGCTCATGTCCCAACAGAAGCCCAGACTGGAATTTCAAGTGTGATCTCTGGGTCTTCTCTAACTTGGTTGTTTGAAGCAGCCAGACAAATAAAAAGAGTCTGCGGGTAATTGCCTACAGCTTCTAGCATGATGCAGCCCGGGGTCAGATTCTCCCTGGGGACTTGTCTGCAGAAAGTGCTTCTTGCCTGAACAGGACAAGAGAAAGAAAGGAGCACAACCAAACAGCCACAGGAAACAAGAAGAACTGGGCCAGGCTGGGGTCCCGCACACCCATGACCTCAGTTGGAGGTCCCTCCCGGACTCCTATAGACTGCAGCCTGCAGGGACCCAGGGAGGTGGGTACACATGAGAGCCACCAGAGCCAGGGAAGTCCCTGTGCCCTCCTAAGGGTTGTTCCAGTGAAGAGGAGCTGGCCAGGATGCAACCTGATAGCTCTCTGGTCAGAGGGCAGCCGGACGGTATTTCTTTACAAAGGTCTGTGCAGAGGCCACATACTCTGATTTATTGAGTTTCATGCAAAGTGCTGATAGACTTCCTGGGATAATTAATAGAGAAAATTGGAAAGAAAGGAACACTCTATCAATTATCAATAGGCAGCTCCAAGGAACTTGTCAAATTAAGTAGTTAAAATACGATGAAAAGAAGCCCGTGGGGTTTTGAACCAGCCCCACATACATCACGGTGGCCCAAATGATCTTAAGGGAGTCATGTGATGCTGCAGCTGCCCAATGTCTTAGCAGCGGCTGGCTTGGTGCGTCTGTTGTGATGCTGCTGCAAACCCCACAGCAACTCCAGGCTCGTGACCTGGAGCATGCAGAGGACGCAGGCCTGAGGTTGGAGATGGTCAAGGGGATGAGGTGCTCGCTGACGACTCTCCCTTGTTTTAAAATGTGCTCCAAGTTCTAACCAAAAAAGTTTTCTGTGGAGCAGAATTCATACCTGCTGCAGCCCTCAGGGCCACTTATGTCAAGGAGCTGTGCGCAGAGGCTGGCGGGAGTTCCCTGGCAGGCACTTGCTTAGCACATACAGGCCCTGGGTTCGTCCCTGTGCCACACACCCACCCATACAAGGGGCCTGGGCCATCCAGGTTCCTTCCTTCATTTAATTATTTTTGGGGTTAAAGCCCAGGACTTCATGTGTGCCACATAAGTGCTCTACCACTGGCCACCCCGGCCTCACTGAAGTCTCTGTGCATCACCATGGTGTCCACACACTAAAATGGACCGGCATGGCATTGCTCTGTGGCTGACCCTTGCCAAGGGGCCACGCTGCATGTATTGATCCTGTGGCTGCCGTGTACCACGAGTGGTGCCGGCCCCCTGACGTAGCCCTCTGAAGTCCTTTTGAAATAGATTTATTAAGTTGCATAAAGTGAGGTGACTTTAAAAATTACATTCAGGAGATGACAGCACTAGTTGTAGGACGTGCCCATGAGATCTGAGCCCCTCACCATGCACAGAGCTCCGGAGACGCTGTGGGTTTATCACTGCTGCTTCTGGAGAGGACGTCACTGTGTCAAAACCAGTCGGGACAACTGCACGAGAGTTAAATGCGTGATCTCCTCTTGCTCACCTATGTCCTTCATGAAATAAGAATATTTTTTGAGGTCGCTTTTACAGATGAAGAAACTGAGGCACACAAAAGCTAAGCACCTGGCCAAGGACATCCAGTATGGAACTGCAGAGCCTGGACTGACCCCTAGTCCTGAGTGACTCAGAACACGGGGCAGGTAAACAGCTGCCTTCAGAGTTACCAGGCTGTGTTTACCACTCTCACAGATTTAAAGAAGATAATGCAGAGGAAGCCTTGGGCCTGTAATGTGCCAGGAAATTTTCTCTTTCCTCTGAAAGGTGCACAGGGCCCGAGGGACATTCACATTCATGTGCTTCCACTTCTGCATGGCAGAGGAAGCTGGAGAGGATGAGCACCTCTCAAGATCCTGGGGCGGGTTGCCACAGAATTGGCACTTGGAATTCTCCAGGCGCCTGAAGAGTTCCTTACCTTCCCTCCAGGACAGGCACAGATAAGCCCAATCAGGGCCTGGCTGCATATTCATGGAGACCATCCTGGGTACAGCCCAGTCCCCTCTCTTGTCATCGTCCCCCAGCTGCTTCTCTTTCCAGCCCCACCACCATTCAGGAGCTGTTCCAGGGTTCCTGTGCCATCCCGTTTGTGCTTTCCATGGTGTGACCGGCACGGGGCTGCTGTGTTATTCTTCCTGATTGTTGAATAAGCAGGAATTGAATGCTAAAGGACCACATAGAGATATGCGTTACCTTCCAACAAAGGTAAGTTAGCTGGTTTGTCACTGAGACGTCATCAGTGCCCCTAAGCACCATGGTGGAGGCCAATCCTGCTCTTGAAGACTCAAGGCTGGAGGGAGAGGCGCAGGCTGAGCTCAATCACTGCCAGCTGCAGGTGGCCCTGGGCATAAGCAGGTCCTCCCCTGTCCCAGGACTGTCCGGCTTTCTGCATCGCAGAGGAAGCCTGGGAATTAGGCTCCACTATTTCTGCTCTTCAGGGAAGAAAATAAATCTCCTCAGCCTCAGGCGACTTGCCTGGTCCTGTGTGGAGCTGTGTTCAGGGCTCTCTTCCTTTACCCCACTAGGGAGCAGCCTGGGGCAGGGGCCTACCTGGGCAGCTTGACCCCATGATGTGGTTGTCCGTCAGGCCCCTCCTGTCCTTATGTTTGGCCAGCCTCAGTGTTCGAGCTTCATCTTCCCACGTGCTGGCCCCGTGTTCTCAAGCTGTCCCACCCACACTAGAGGATCACCTGTGTCAGCTTCCATTGCCGTGACAAAACGCCCAAGACAATCAATTCAAAAAGAGGGAAGGTTTATTTTGGCTCCTGTTCTAGAGGTTTCAGCCTGTGGTTGGTTGGTCTATTGCTTCTGAGCCTGTGGCAGCGTGGAACACCACTGCTTCCCTCGTGGTGGCAGGGAGCACAGAGAGCGAGGAGGAGCCGGGGTCCCAACATCTACCTTAAGGACACACCCCCAAGGCCCAGCTCCCTTCCATTGGGTCTCAGATCCTACATGTTCCACTGAGCCTTTAACACCTGCGCGTCGGGGACTCCCATCCAACCTTAGCAACGACCCAAACAGGGAGCAGGGAAGTGGCAGAGTGGAGTCAGGGACTGTCCTGCCTGAGGGGCTTCCTGGAAGTCCCACCCAGTCAACCCCCTCCCCAGGCCGTGGCTGCTACTCAGTGGACTCATGGCCAGTCCACACAGAGTTGGAATTCCTGAAGTAAGACGAGGGAAAGGGCCGTGGGCGAGCAGCTGCGGTGTCCGCTGCCCCTCTAGTTTTAGCCTGGACTTGAAACCAGCGACATGCTGATAGATGCCCGATTGGCCACCAGGGGTGGATGCAGGGGTGCTCTGGTGTGTGGCCGTGGTGGCTGGGGCTGCAGTGTAAACCTGGCTGTGCTCAGCATGTGCCATGCCCAGGATGGTGGCCGAGAGACCATGACCAGCTGCAACACTCCTGGCCTGGAGTCTGGGCCGTGTGTCTCCACGTAGATGAGCAGACACTTACCATCATGTTATGATCCCCTCCACCTTTAGCACAGTGACGTGGGCAGCCTGGTTGGGGGTGGCCCCTAGGCCTGGAGCGGTCTCCACGGTGTGTGTGTCACAGAAAAGGGCCCAGCAAGGCACTTCTCAGAACACCCACCGGGGCTGGTGGCCCATGGATGCATTGACCACGGGTGAACTCAAGCCGCCCACAGGGTTGCTAAGAACTCCTGAAGGTTTAACCCCTGGCCACCGAGGCTTGATGCAGCTGGCTCCGGACGGTCACAGACTGGAACCTGCCTTGCTCCAGGGAGGAACCTGTCCCTGTGACATTACACTCAGTGCCATGGACCTCGAGGGAGGGAGCATTAAACATGTTACCAGGCATCAGGGACAGTGTGATTCTCAGCTTTGGGACAAGCACTGAGGAGCCAGGCAGAGGCACCAAGTGTACACTGCCTCAGCCACTGAGACCATCCCCTCCAGCAGGCTGTGCAGTGAGCTGCCTGGAGCCCGAGGACAGCAGGAGAGACTGCATCCCAGAGTCTCCCGAGGCAGACAGAGCTGATGGACGGCATGGGAGCCTCCAGGCAGAAGGCCCGGCCTCCACACGCAGAGCCAGAGGTTTCCTGGAGCACCTTCCTCCCACCTCTGGGACAGCCGTGCTCCCAGGCAGTCCTGATGCCAGGGGACTTTGGCAGTGTCTGGAGTCCTTTGGGTTGTCACAGCTGTCATCTAGTGGGTAAAGGCTGGGGATGCTGCTCCTCATCCTGCAGTGCCCAGGGCCGTCCCCACAGGGACCATCGGGCCACCAAGGCCAGCCTTAGGCTGAGGAGTCCTGTGCCAAGAAACCAACCAGCAAGAGCTGCCCCCGTGAGTCTCGTGAGCCACAGAAAAGGCTTCTCTTCTGTTTCTTTTTTCTGTTTCTCCCTTGGCACTGCGGAGGGGTGGGAAAGAAAGAGGCTGTTATATTCAATCTCGCTTCCACAGCAGGGAAAACGCTGTTTATACAGAACATCAAAGGGAGCTGCTGCAGATATCAATTCCATATTGCAAGAGCCTTTGCCAAATCAAATTAGCTTATTTTCCTTGATATTGAGTTTGACAAGCAAGAAGACTGTGAAAACCAGAATTCCAACTGGGTGTGCCCCTCTAATTTGGTAAACTTTTTTTGAGCATTGAGATCCCAACAGTAGCCTTATTCTTCAAGCAAGGATTATGTTACTGTCTGTATTTATCTTGTCTGGAGATTTGCCTCTTCATATCCCCAATTCCTTCTAATATTCAGATTCTCCGGGAAAGTGACGAGGGCGGCAGGGGCTGGTGGACTGGCTGTGGGTGCCCAGGGAGAGAGGCCCCTGTGCCACGTGAACCCACCGCCCAGACGATTCTCTGCAGGGAAGGGCGGGGGGTGTCAGCATTAGTGTCAGTCAAGGGGGAGAGAGAGAGAGAGCTCTCATTCCCTGGGGCCAGTTGCTTTCAATGGTTTTTAGCTCCTGGTGGCTTTGTGATCTCCTGAGAAGGGGGTTTTCTGCAAGGGCAAGCACACAGATGCCCCTTTTTCCTGGAGTCCCAGGGTGCCCACTGGCTTCCTGAAGCTCAGCCAGGGAGCCCTGCTCTGGGACCAGCAGCCATTGCTGTAGCTCAGAGCACATAGAGGGAGGAGGTCTCCCTGCTCCAAACAGACTCAGGCATGTGCCCCCTGCCACCGCCTTACCCCTGTGACCTGGGGCCTCACCTCCTGGAATCAGCTGCTCTGCAGTGAACTGGACATCGACATCTGCTCCTCCAGGCGGCCCTCTCACAGGCGAGCGAGGTCACTCTAAATCACTGTGGAAAATCGGGCCTGGATGCAGATGGAGCTGAGGAAACCACTCCCTTCACTAGTATTTGTGAAGCTCCAACCACTGCAGATGCCCCAAGGAATGCTGGGAATTCAGATACACTAGGACCAAATCCTTGCCTGCAGGACCTCACGGGGCTACTGAAACCCACAGGAGAGAGGTAGGAAGATGTGCAGGTGCTGAGGCCCTGGGGTGCACCCAAAGGAGTGCAGAAAGGAGCTGTGAGGATGAGGCTGGTGACCAGGGTTGGCTCTGGGGGTGAGAACCTGAGCCGAGGGATTCTGCTGCTGGCCCAAGGTCTGAGCTGAGAGCCAGGCACCTCTAATACAAGCCAGACCAAACGGCTTCTAGACCGGGTCACCAGGTCACAGGGCTCCAGGATCCTCCAGAGGGCTGGCTCTCAAGTGCCATCTCTGTAATCTTGACCCCACTTCATCATTTTTTCGCCTAGTGGCACCGGCTATGCAGTCTGGACTGGTGATTTCTGCTTTTCACAGAATCCCTGCAGTGTAGACGGAGCCTGTCTGTTTGGAAGGATGGGCCAACTTTCTTGCCCTGACTACTCTGCCCCGGGAGTGGGCCTGACACCCAAGTGCTGACTCAGCATCCAGCCCACTTCCCAGCGGGAAGCGCAGGGTTACCTAGGCCATAGGAAGAGCACCGGGTCCCTCGAGAAGCCAAGAAGGTCTGCAAGGCTGGAGCATGGAGGATGTGGGGGCCGGAGGGCTGCAGGGGATGACGGGCCAGATTGCACAGGGCTCGGGGGGCATGCCGACACTCTGCTTTGTCCCGAGAGCAGTGGGAAGTCACCAAATGCCTCCAAACGCCTTGGACAGTGTCCTTCCCTGCTCTGCTTTTCTGTCTGAACCCGGACAGCATGAGGAGCTGACTCTGTGTTCCCAACTGTCCTTCCCACACTCCCCTCCTTCTTCTCTTCCTAGAAATAGCACCCCGGATCTCCCTTGGCAACTTACCCTTCCAACTTCTTAATCCCAAGGCCTGGGAGGTATTGATGCCATCCCAGCTCTTGCAGGGAACCTGTGACCCTAAGTCCACGGATATGTCTCCTCCATTTTACCAACAGAGTTGATCTGACCATAGTCAAAAAGGAAAAAGGGCACAGTGCAGAGATTAGCTGAGTTTCCCAGAATATGAAGCCTTCTTTCCCCTGATAACCTCTCCCTTTCCCCTGGATAGTGTGGCATAAAACTTCCCTCTCACCAAAGGAACTGTGACAGGAGAAAAGCTTGTGCTTTCTGAGGGCCACTTCAGGATGAAGTTGACATTCTGAAAGTCAGATCCAAAAAATGTAGCCCAATGGAAACTTGATGATACTTTGTGAGCACCTGAATCAAGCCTCACCTGATGTCCAACAACCACTGGGTCTTTCAGCCTCCTGAGCCAATGATCCCGCTCTGTTTGGTTAAGCCATTCTGAGTTGGCTTTTGGACGCAATGTTGCTTCATCAATTCCGCAGGCTTTAGCAGCGATCTAATGTTGCTGATTCCGTAGAAGAGTTTTTACAGACTCCTCAAAACACAGGGCATCTGGGAGGTAGAAGCCATGTGGACACTGTAATCTGAAAGCATGAAATCTCATATTTTACCCAAGTATTATGATGGGCTGTCAGTCCAAAACTTCACACCACAGCATGGCCGAATTCACAGTGAGCAGTCTGAGATGCATGTGGACACAGTTCCAAAGATTCAGGATTCAGTTTCCACTTGGAGGAGAGCCTAGAATTTTTGAATGTCTCTCCAAGGATTCAAGATGGTGGATCTGAAAAGCCAGCAGGGGGATCTCCTGAGAAGGGTTTTCACGACTCTCCGGGACACTTCCTCTCTGTGGATAGGAAGGCCCTTTGCTGCTGGGCCTCGGGCCCTTCCAGGGGGAAGCTGGTGGGGGCTCAGAGGGGTGAGTAATGCCAGAGACTGGGAGGCAAAGGCGGCCTTTGGCTGGGGATGAGCTGGAGTCAGCAGCAGCTGGCCCAGTGGGCAGCGCAGACTTGGAGGCCTGCAGCTGCCTGTGCTGAGTTTGGTGCCCATCTCCTTCTTTTGAACTCAAGGCAGACGATAAAGGGCAGTCCTAACCCTGATGCATTGAGGCCTGGGTCTCGGCCACCAAGAGCCACACTGAAGAATCGAGGCTCCGCTTGGCCTCTGTTCCATCAGGGCCTCTCGAGCCTCGGGCCTTCTGCAGAGCGGCCTGCTCAGGGACACTTCAGATGGGAGAGAAAGGGGCCTGGATGCCGTGAAGAGACCAGGAAAGGACCCATGATCAGCCCATGCATGGCCTGTGGGAACTGACCCCTGTGGCTCCTTTGGAAGCTGGCCAGGCACCTGATCCCTCTGAACTTCTGTTTCGTCTTCAGCTCAATGAGGGACAACAATTGAAAAATAAGAGCCCAGGGGACACTTCCGCACCAACCTGTGCAAGAGTGAGCTCCCTTCATGTGAGCACAAGGGTCAAATTCAACTCCAGGATGCTAACTAAAAGAACTAACCCGCAGGCCAGGGTCACGCAGGCAGGGATGGGACCAATGGAGCTGGAAACCACCGCTGCTTCCCACACGTCCACACAAGATGCGCCCTGGGTAGGGGGTCACACAGGTCAGCCCACACCTGGGCACATGACCTGTGGCTTCTGCCCAGTGAGCCCGTGCATGAAGGGAAACTAACTTCCTCCAGCAGAGTGATGTCACTGTCGCTCTGAAGAGGTGCTGGCCTGCCCAAGGCACAGTGGTGCAGACATCAACTCAAGGCCTGCGGGAGGTGTGCCAACGTGACACATTTAAACCCTCAGCTGATCCAAGACAGTTAGCATTGACACTGGGGGGGAGGCAGGCACAGAGGGAGGGGTATGTGTTCCTGTTGATGACAGGGGGGTGGGACTGAACCTGGGGCACCCCAGAGAGGCAAGTCCCCCACCCAGTGCTCAGCAGCAGGGGGAGTTCAGCAAGGCAAACTTGGGGTCTCCCTTCACAGTGGTCCAGTTGGCCCACCACCCGTCTCAGAGCCAATAGACCACAACAGCCAAGTTTGGACGTAAATTGCTTTTTCTTTCCCTGCTAATGGGGGACTTCCTTTCCTGGGGTTAGAGGGGGTGGGGATCTCTCTGGTGACTTCTGCTTATTTTCCTCTTGAGCCAGAAAAGCAAGTGCAACTTAAGACAGGAGAAGCAGGCCAGGCCTCCCGAGTCACTGAGGGTTCAGATCGGCTTTCGTGGTTTGGAGGGAGTGACGTTTTTCCCAACCCCGTCCTCCATCACCCTCCCGGCCAGAGTGTCTGGGACACTTGACTTCTCGTTTTGCAGGGACCATTAGGTTAAGAGATAGATTGAAAATAATAGGAAGATGTCAGCAACTTCCTCGGTCTGAGCCAAGAGAAAAAGAAAAAAAGAGCAGGAGGCCAGTGGTCAGCATCTTGGCCTGGACCCTGCAGCCAGGCCGCCACAATCCCAGAGCCGGTTCCATCCTTGAGGGTGGAGTCAGCACACCACAGAGGCCTTCTGAGGGAACTATCAGAAGAACAGTGAGTGCTGGGAGACCTCTCATTGTCCATCCTGAGGGTAATGACACTGGCTGGGATGCGTGAGAGAGGTGTCAACAGGAACAGGGGACTACAGCAGGAATGGGACATGGCAACAGGGACCATGTAGAGCTATAAACCCAGCCATTCATTTCAAGCCCTTGAAACCACTGTTCTGCCTCTGGGCTGAAATGAGAACTGAGGTTTGTCATCGAACAGGTCATCTTCCAGAGGACCCCTGTGCAGGGCGGTCCCATCCCAACCACATCAGCCACTGAGCATCCTGGCGGGAAAATAGGATCTCAGTGCAAGTCAACTCCTCTCGCTAGGAGAAGGGCGGGGAACTGGAGAAGGCTGGGGTGTGCGAGGCTGGTCACAGGAGCAGAAATGTGTGTGCCACTGACCACAGGAAGAGCGAGGCCGGCTGTTAGAGGACGGGCCAAGAGCACCGCAGTCCCCCAAAAAGGCTACACTCAGCAGGCAGAGCCCCGCCACCCTCAGAGATGTGCTCCCCTGTGCCATGGCTTCCTTTCTCACAGGGAGAAGCTCCTCTGTAGGACAGAATTTTCCCGTGATTGTCCTCTGGAATTCCATTCCGGAGGGGGTGTGGCTCTACTACCCCCCCCTCCCCAAGAAGGAGTGATTGATAATAATAACTTCCAAAGTCATGGCCACGTCAGCTGCCTGCCTTCCCAGTATGGCTTGCATTATGGGCCCTTGATGACGTGCCAGATACAAGGTCATTACAATAAGGTAAACATGGCCGATAGCCCCACGTGACCAAGGAGGAAGCTAAAGGGAAATAATTCACGCCAAGAGACACCGGGGACTCTGAACATGAACCACGGTCTGAACCCAGATTTCTGTGGCTCCAGTGACCCTGCTTAGGTCCCTGTGAGTGGCTTTTACTCTTTATAACTGTCTTCCCCAAACCCTGAGTAACATGTGGGAAACCGAGGCTGAGGGCAGGGGAGGAAGTGGCCCCTGGCCCTCAGTGCCGAGGTTGGCATCCTGTACTGCTCCTTTTAAAGAGGCCGGGGGGTGTCAGGGAAGCCAAGGAGGAGCCTTTTGGAAGCTGCCCCTGAGCCACCAAGTGGAGGTGAAGGGCAAGACCTGGAGAGTCGGGCCTCCATGGCCTCCTGCTCCTCAGGCCCTCACAGTGACTTCTGTTCTCACTCTCTTGATAACCATATTTTTCAACTTCTCTCTCAATTCTCTGGGCTCTCCAATCCTCCCATGAACCCCTCCCCCACTTTTTTTTTTTAAGGTGGCCAGAATTTGCTTTCTGTTTCTTTCAGCCATAGAATTCTAATTGGCACAGTAATCTGACTGAGTCTAAAAGACTGAAGCTAGGAAACCAATTCTGAGGTCATGTCCAAGGGAGGACAGGGCAAACCAGAGGGGCAAGCCAGAAATTAAAATGGGTGAAGGTCTATACGGATTCTATGCAATTCCAATCAAAACCCCAATGGCATTCCTTACAGAAATAGAAAAAGCAGTCCTGCAATTCATCTAAAAAAATAAGAGACCCGAATAACCAAAGCAATCCTTAGCAAGAAGATTGAAGCAGGTGACATCACTAGACCAGACCTTCAACTATACTACAGAGCAATAGTAACAAAAACAGCATGGTACTAGCACCAAAACAGACTGGTAGACCACTGGTACAGAATAGAGGACACAGAGACCAACCCACATAACTTCAGTTATCTTATATTAAATTATATTATATCTTATATCAAAGGTGTCAAAAATGAACATTGGAGAAAAGATAGCCTCTTCAACAAATGGTGCTAGGAAAACTGGAAATCCACATGTAACAAAATGAAATTAAAACTCTATGTTTCACCATGCACAAAACTCAACTCAAAGTGGATCAAGGACTCAGGAATTAAGGCAGAGACACTGCACCTAATAGAAGAAAAAGTAGGCCCTAATCTCCATCATGTTAGATTAGGCCTCAACTTTCTTAATAAGACTCCTGTAGCACAAGAATTAAAACCAAGAATTAATAAATGGGATGGATTTAAAATAAAAAGCTTCTTCTCAGCAAAAGAAACCATTAGTGAGGTGAATAGAGAGCCTACGGAATGGGATCAAATCTTTACCCTTAACACATCAGATAGAGCACTAATCTCTAGGATATATAAAGCACTCAAAGGCCCTAACACCAAAAAAAACAAATAACCCAATCAATAAATGGACCAAAGACATGAATAGACACTTCTCAGAAGAGGATATACAATAAATCAACAAATATATGAAAAAAATGTTCAACATCTCTAGCAATTAGACAAATGCAAATGAAAACTACTCTAAGATTTCATCTCACTCCAGTCAGAATGGCAGCTATTATGAAGACAAACAACAATAAATGTTGGCGAGGATGTGGGGGAAAAGGTACACTCATACATTGCTGATGGGACTGCAAATTGGTTTAGTCAATATGGAAAGCAGTATGGAGATTCCTTGGAAAACTTGGAAAGGAAGCACCATCTGACTCAGCTATCCCACTCCTCGCTTTATACCCAAAGGACTTAAAAAACAGCATACTGCAGGGACACAGCCACATCAATGTTTATAGCAACACAATTCACAATAGCTGAATTGTGGAACCAACCCAGATGCCCTCCAGTAGATGAATGGATATGGAATCTTTGGCATATATACACAATGGAACATTACTCAGCATTTAAAGAGAATAAAATCATGGCATTTGCAGGTAAATGGATGGAGTTAGAGAAGATAATGCTAAGTAAAGTTAAACAATCAAAAAACCAAAGGCCAAATGTTTTCTTTGATATGAGGATGGTGACTCCCAATGGCAATGGGGGGGGGCATGGGAGGAATGGAGGAACTTTAGATAGGACAAAGGGGAGGGAGAGGAAGTGAGGGGGCATGGGGTAGGAAAGACGGTGGAATGAGTCAGACATCATTACCCTGAGTACATGTATGAAGACACCAATGGTGTGAAAATACTTTGTGTTACAACCAGTGTTGAACAATTGTGCTCTATATGTGTAATATGAAATGAATTGCATTCTGCCATCGTGTGTAACAAATTCAAAAAAAAAATAATGGGTGAAGGTACACTGCTGGCAGGAAGTCAGCACAGCCATATGGAGAACAGGGTGGAAATTCCTCAACAAGTTAAAAATAGAACTTCCATATGATCAGCAACCCCCAGGGGTCAAAGGAAACCAGATCCCTAGCTGAAGAGCATCTGCACCCCATGTTCATGGCAGCACTATTCACAGTACCCAAGAGTGGAAGCAAGCTAACTGACCATCCACGAATGAGTGGATAAAGAAACACCCTCTTTTACCAGGCTCAGCTGCTTAGGAGGCTGAGGCAAGCGGACTGCAAGTTCAAAATCAGCCTGGCAACTTAGAGAGACCATGTTTTAAATTTTATTTTTTTAAAAAAGAATTGGGGATGTAGCTTAGTGGTAGAAAGCACTCAGGTTCAATTCTCAGTGTATCCAAAATAAAGAAGGAAAAAATATGGTTCACACATACACACACACACACAGAAATACTACTCAGCCATATAAAAGGATGGAATCCTGACAGTTGGGGCAACAGAGATGAACCTGGTGTACACTGTCCTAAGTGAAACGAGCTGGGCACAGGTAGACACAGATCTCACCCATGTGCAATCTAGAGATCAGATGAATAGAAGAAGAACAGATACAGGAGGCCAGGCAGCAGGGGATAGAGAGAGGATAGCCAATGGACATTGAGCCACAGCCCAATAGGAGACAAAGTGCTGGGTGCAAGCGCACAGGAGCGTGGCTGGGGTTCACAATAATGTGCTGTGTGTTTCCAACAACAGGAAGAGAGGACTTGGAATGCTCTCATTGCATAGAAATGAGGACTGCACGAGATGGCAGCTATCCTTGATAACTACAGTGTCTGCAGTTACAATGTCACAGCTACGCTGTGCCCCATAAGACGCACATGGATGTGCCCCACTGAAAACAAAAATTTTAAAATGACAACTTAAAAAAAATAGGAAAACCTAAAAAGCAGCTGCTCCTGAAGATAGAAGATTCGGGACCAGGGAGGAAGGAGGCTGGGCTGCTGGAGGCTGCGGGCCGCTGTCCTCTAGTGAAAGCCGTACAGAGGTCTTTCCCACCAGGTCCCAGCAGCTGTCCCTGTATTGGGACGCGTATGTCACTGCAGAACCAAGACAGACGTCCCGCCAAGTGCACTCCTGCTTTATTTTTACATTATCTGTCTCTATTACAATGCCGCTCTCCACTTCAGCGAGAGGTCGAGCTTCTACTTTTCAGTTGATTAAGTGAAGGGGAAATGAGTCCACCAAAAGAAAAACCTTAAATAAATAGAGCACCTATCACAATTATGCATAAAAAATAAGTGACACTTAAGGTGCTACGTGGCTCCTTCATTACCTCATGATGCAGCTAATGGGACTTGACACCTGATGACAGCACCAAGCCCAACGTTGTCATCAGATCTGGAGGAGCCACCGGAAAAGCGCACCTCTTCACCTCAGTCACCTAACTGCAGGTCCCGAGACTGTTAACCTGAGTCGTCAGGAGAGGAACTTTTTTGGTGATGCAGTTGGTGACAGGGAGGACTCTGCGTGCTGAGCCACTACTAGGCTCAGGGGCTATACCTGTTCCGTGGGGTCAAAAATAACATAAAGGGTGGTACTGCAGCCCAGGGCAGTGCGCCTGCCTGGCCAGTGGGAGGCCGGGTTCCTTCCCCAGCCCCGGAGAAATAAATAGACACATAAAGCAGAAGAAGTGAATGAAATTTGTAATAAATAACTGTCAGCCTCAGGAGGGGCAGCGTGGGGGGGGCAGTCTGGTCTGATTTGTCATGCAGACTGGCATTCCTGAGAGGGCAGAGGCAGTCCCGTGTCACAGCGCAGGGACATCTTCAGTGGTGTTTGTCAAGGACCTGGGACACTGGTTGTTCTGCACTTGCCTGCTTTGACTGTGCAGCGTCAACAGTGACCACATAGGACATTCAGTTTTGTTATCAGTTGGGCATGCGTGGCTGCCAGTGGCAAGCCCCTCCTCGTAGTTCTTCCTGTCCAGTGAGGACGGCTGAGAACGTCAAGTCACCCTTTCTGTCAAGCAGGTCATCTGTGGGGATGTCCACTGCTGCTTGTTTCAGTGTTGTCCCTCCAGATCCCACGTTGAGCTCCCTTGGTCTCCTTCTAGAGCAGGATCAGCTGCAGTGTGGACACCCAGACAGTGGCAAGAACAGGACTAAGGGTGTCCAACCACACCATGCAGCACCCATGAGCACCACGTTGTGCTAGCAGAGTGCCAGCCAGGCCCTACATGGACAAGCCCCAGTCACCAGGAGAGTCCCACTGGCCCATCCGTCCTGCCTCACGAAGGAGCCCTCGTTGCACTGTGCACAGGGATCCCTTGACTTCCTCAAAGCTTTAATCCAAAGGCCACCGGAGGTGTGAGCTGCTGTTTGGTGAACAACTCCTAGAGGTTCTGTGGGCCAAGGTCCCTGAGGGAGTGAGGGAGGCTCTCACAGTTGAGACTGACTGGCAGACACACTCAGTCACACTGGTGTAACTGACATTGTCAGGGGAAGATTCTAATGTGCTAATCTAATAAGGATCCCAAAGCAAGGGAGCAACCCACAACCAGGCAAGGAACCCAGCACCCCATTTCTCCAGGACAGCTGCTCATGGACAGGCAGATCCTTTAGGGGGAAACTACCCAGGCCAGGACAGTCAGGAGGAAAAGAGACGCTGACTCTGGCTCCAGAGGTTCAAGTCCAAGATCAGGCAGCCCCATGGTTTGGGCCTCTGGAGAAGGCAGCACATCACGGTGGGAGCACAGGTTGGAGTGAGCTCACATCCTGATCCAGGAGAAAAAGAGAGAGAGATTGATCCCTAGAACTCACAGTCCCCTGTGCAGGCACACCCGCAGTGATCTAAGGCTTGACTTTTAAAGGTCCCAGTACCTCTCAACACGTCCACTCTGGATCTTTGGGGACACCACCAGTTTTCAAACCCCAACCAGGCATGACACCTGTCCAAGCTGACCAGGAGGGGACGACTTCTCCCACATCAGGTGGCAATATAATCTCAGCAAAAATGCCAACCCATGAGAGACACCACCTAGCCTTTGGTAAATGTTGTTACATCCACTTCTCAGGCATCTAAGCAAATATAAAGTTTAAACGAAAATAGTAAGTTCAACCAACACAAGGACATCTTCTCTGATCTCTCAAAAAGAGTCAAGCAAAAAAGGTTTTGAAGCATTTTCTGTAGAACATTAACTAGCTGTTTGGAAAAATCTACATGATACGATGTTATTGTTGGAATGTATCTGACCCCCCAAGTTTATGTCCTGAATGTGTGTTGATTGAATAGTGCAGGACTGTAAGCATGTGCCTGGGATGCAATGTGAACTGCAGAACTTAGATGGACTTAAACTGCAGAACTCAGATAGACCTAAGTTAGTGGTATAAGAGTCTACACCCCGGGCATAACCAGGTTTACCCCAGACCTCACCCAGTTATCAGATGCAAGAACAACTGAACTAGGACTCAGAAACCCAGACCTCTGAGTCTACACCCAAGCATCCCAGATGCTCACCTGTGACATGTCTTAAGTACAGGTCACTGGAACTCTATCCAGGCTGGAGGAGTCTGGTGCAGGGGGGGATGGCAGCGGCGGAGGTCTCCATCTCATCACGATTCAGATACACATCTTAATTCTACTCAGGGAGCCCTCACCAGATGCACAGAAGATGCTGGTTTTATTTGGCTCCCAGTTCTAGTGACTGGAAGCCCCTCTGGCTCTTCCAGCTCTGGCTCTTCCAGCCACTAGAACTGGGAGCCAAAGAAAACCCATGGAATAAACCATTGTACTCTTTGTAAATGACCCAGCGATTGGTTACAGTAACAGGAAATGAACTGAGACATGGCATCTTGGAAACAATGTTGCTGTTCCCAGGCTGGAGCTGCCAGGGAGTTGGAAGTCACAGTCCTCACCCACAAGTGCTTTCACTGTAAGCCAATCAGAGACACCCAGGAAGGGGAGAAGGGCATCTGGGAATGTGTTCCACAGAGCACCCCTTGTAAAAGAACTTTATGACATTCCAAAGAGGGGCAAAGTCAGACTGAGCTTGGTATATAGAATGCACCCTCACCATAATCTAGAGAATACCAGACAGGCCTAATTATTCTTTTTATTGTCTTTTCTTTTATAAAGGGAAAAAGAAGAAATTTTTGTTTACTCAATGACTGTCCAGAAAAAAGGCAAAGATATTTTGAGCTTACATGACATCCTTAGAGTTTTATGATTCTGAATTTGGAGCCCCAGGTTTTGGGAAAAAAAAACAAAACATCAAAGACATTTTTCAGAATAGATTGGCCACAGGAACAAGGAAAGTTTGGGTCGCCCCACTGGACACAGGGACAAATTACAAAAAGCTACATAATAATTAAGAGTGTCAGCCCTTCCTAAATTAAATAATCTGTACTGCTTCACTTAAAAAAAAAACTTAGAAGAAAGCAGAAAATCAATGAATCAATCAATCATTAAGGCTTAAGAATTGAGTGTAATCAAACAAAAATAATTCTTTGTTTCCTTTTATGGAAAGAAGATATACATAGTCTAAGATCATAACTTTTCTTTTGTTATCAGACCTTTCCTTTCTATTATGTTTAGAGTTTTTGCTTATTGATATATTTTATGAAAATAGTTAAGTGTATAGAAATTCATTTATCCTGACGAAGTCAGAAATACGCTCCAGCCCTCCCTTACAGAACAATGCCTTGTGTCTAAATCAATTTGACCTCAGATGGTTTGTCTAATGAATCTGTTACCATCTTTTCCTAATGCTACCTAAAGCCTGATCACTTGAAAATGAAGTTGGATCCACAATCTGAAAGGTAGCACTGCTCTGCCAGCTTCCACCCCAGGACAAGAGGACGCCATTCTTTTACACAGCTCTGTCAATCCTTAGCTTCTCCTGATAAGCTCTTCTTCCAGTCTGTGCATTTCCTAACATTTACAAAACCATAACAGAATATAGTGTACTATTCTCCAGCTCTTCAAAAGGTGGGGAGTTTTCATCAAAGGAGTTCTGGTGTGCTTACCAAATGGACAGGAGCAAAGTGGGCATTTGACCACTTGTCTCTGCATCTCCACTGTAACCTACCATCACCTGGCACCTAGCACTCAATAAACGCTGAAGGAGAGGATGAGAACAGGTGGCTGAAGGGTTGGGATTTTTTCTATCTTCAAACGTCATTTTTTTCCTTTGGTTCCACTTATGATTAACAAATAGTCATGTCATGTTTTTAAATAGCTAACAGCCTCCTTTTCAGGAGAAAATTTCTTTCATTTCCACTTAGTAGTTCAGTACAACTGGATGAGCTCGTCCTGCTCAGACACAGCCTGGATTCCTCCAGACTGCACCCTTGGGGAGGAGGGCTCTCCAGCACATCTTCCAGGTCTGCCATAGTTGCCTTGGACATATTCCATGGCTTCACAGGGCACGTGGACCTTCATACCTGCAGGCTCAGCCCAGCACAAGCTGAAATTGAGCACCAGGTACTTAAATTCTTTTCCTGTTTTGTGCTGAGAGCCTCCAAGGCACACGTGGTCATCTTCCCACAGGAGAAAATAATGTCAAGTTTCTCATCATCTTTTCCCTGGAAGGACATTTCCAAGCTGCCTCCATGCTCCCAACTTGTGTTTGAGTGGAAGTCCTGTGTCCTGAAATGCTTCCTCTACACCAGTGGTGACCTGCTTGTTTACATTTTCACGCAGATATGTTTTCATGCTGAAACATAGACACAAAGTTCTACTGAATAATCTGCTAATCTGTTCATCTTATTAACATAAAGCAACCTCTACATATCAAATTGATCTTATTGATTGTTTCAATCTAAGTATCGTAAAGAGCCAATGCTCCATGTACAGGCAGAATGCACATTAAAATGATTACCAGGTGAGGGTATCTGAATAGGCTCCCTCAGAGATGTCCATGACCTGACCCAGGAGTCAGGAATATGCTGTTTAACTTATTGTCTTTGTTCATTTTCTGTTGCTAAAACAAAATCCCTGAGGCTGGGAGAGTTATAAAGAAAGGAAGTTCATTTAGCTTACATTTAGTTTAAAAGTTTAAGGTTGAGCTACAGAATCTGGCAAGGGCCCTGTGCTACATGGTAACAGGGCAGAAAAGCAGAAGAGCAAGTGGGTGTCTGCAAGAGGCAAGCAGGCTGGGAGGCTTTGTAAGCACCCACTTTGCCAATAACTAGCCCATGTAACTAACCCACAATAAAGGGAACAGCCTGAGTCCCTGTTAACAACTCAACCCTATCTGTTTAAGGAGTGTTCCTGGTTATTGTGATCAATCTATTTTGAAGAATCTCTTTGATATTGTTTTCTCCAAATTTATTTTTATTATATCAGTGTATTATAATTGTACATAATAGTGGGTTCCATGTGGTGTATTCATCCATGCCTGCAACAAATCTCAGTTCATTTCCCCAACACCTCAGTTTTCCATCCCCTCCTCCTACCCTGAACCCCCTTTCTCTACTCTATTGGTCTTTCTTCTACTTATTTATTTTTTAATTGGTGCATTATAATTATATATATATATATATATATATATATATATATATATATATATAAACAGGACTCTGAGTTTAGAATCATAAAGTTCTAAGGCTGTCATTTAAACTTATAAAGTATTTTGTGTTTTCTGGACAGTCACTGAGTAAACACGGTATAGAAAGAAAAAGACAGTAAAAACCATGGGACTTATCCAGCATGTGACTCAGCCCCACCCAGCAGCAGATGGCACTCAGACTCCCAGCATGAAATTCCAGGGATCAAACTGCGTGGACAAGTGGCCCTACCAGGGGCGCACATGAGTGGTAGAGGTGGATCTCCAGGTGGCCACTGGGGTGGTGTCTAATGCAATCACAGGGACCTCACCCCCACCTGGGATGGGCAGCAGGAGGTCGGACAGGAGGGAAGGACATTAATTGATTCCTGGTTTCTCTTGTTCTACATTGTATGGCTGCCCTGAAGCCCAGGAACTGGCTGGTGGCCCCTGCCCCTGAGGCATGGTAGGGTGAGGAGCTTGTCCTTCCCAAGGGTCCACAGGCAAACACATGGCCTCTTATTTTAGACTCAGTCTGACCTCCAGACTGTGAGGATGAGCTTGCTTTAGTAAGTCACTAAATTCATGGTAACTTGTTACATCAGTCAAAGAAAAGGAATACAATGACATCTTTTCCCATTTTTTTGTAACTTGAGATCAAAGTTATTCAACACTAAGTTTCAAGGCCTCTTCAAAATCAGAGATCTTACAAATTGAACTCAAGTCATTCCCTCAAAAAAGGAGGCGGTCACTAATGATATTTAAAGTGTCAGAAAAATACCACTGTAGAATTTACCTTGATAGTAGTTTAATTAGATTAATTCCCTAATTACTCTAATTAGAGTGGATTTATGTAATTTGTGGCCTGACTGAATTTTGCAAAAACCCATTCTTTTAAAGAAAACATGGGTTACTACCACACAATCTAATTTGACATTTTTCTTTATATTTTCATAATTTGAAATATGTATGAAAACATTGTTAGCTTAAGTCTAGAAAATTTAGAAAATCTGGGGTATTTAAGCTGTCTAGCATAAACCAGAATATTATGCTAACATTATTTTCATACTGTTTTAAAACCAGGAGAAGTCATTATCAGAATAAGTTAATTTTCAAATATTCTCAACATAAACACACAACTGATTATCACTTTCTCGTGTTTTATATTGTGCAGCAATGATTACCCTCTGCTGTTTAAAGGCACTTCATGAACTGCCTTCCATCTGGGGTGCACCCTAGTAACCAGAATCATTGAGTTAGTTCCCAGCAAGCCCTTCTTTTTCAGAGATGTAGTATCAACAGGCAAATATTCCTGAAAAGAACTAAAATATTTAATAACACTGGTAGTTAAGTTGTTTTGCCTTTTGATCATTCTTGAGTTCTTCATTTTAAATTTATGTAAGCACTTTTAAGTCTATATAAGCCAATTAACCTAAAGGCTCCAAGGGAATACGAGAATTTATGATCTGATTCATTAGTTTTCTCCTGCATGGACCAGATATTCCTAGAGTGTGGGGTAATGACACAGTTTACAGCCACCTGGGAAGCCTGACCTCTTCGGACATGAAATCCTCTGTCTGTGTCAGGTCAAGGAGGGGGGATGCATTCACCTCTTTGAACCTGGCAGCTCTCATGCTTAACAGAAAACAGATATTGAGGGGATCCCCTCCCCAGCCAAGAGACAGACTTAAGCAAGCCAGGAAGGAGTCTTAGCTTCTCTTCTCCAGTTGAAGCATACAGAAAAAAAAAAAAAAACCAAACTGAAAGAACTGCTGATAAATGTTCAGAGTTAAACCAAGCATCAGGACTGGGTATGATCACAGGTGTATTCCTGTGATCCCAGTCCTGGGGAGGCTGAGGCAGGAGGACCACAAGGTTGAGGCCTGCTTGGGTA